>NW_026699941.1:0-193870 GCF_030435755.1 Ochotona princeps | reverse complement strand
AAACCCGCATGTGGAGCATTCGTTTGTGTGGGATGCTGACCAAGCTTCATTTCAGTCCTAGGCACACAAAGAGCACTAAGCATAGAGTGTGAAAACTGAGTTTCCTTGAGAGCTGCTTGGAAGCCTGATGGTGTGTGAAGTTAGTGAGCCAAATGGAGTTGTTCTCCCACAAGAACCACTCGGCTGATCCTTCTTCAATATGCCCTTCACCAACATGCAGTGTTTCCTTGATTGAATTAGCTCTCACACCAATATTTGCGTCTAGAGCCTTTGCATTGAGGGCTATCTGAAAACGGCTGTGGCGCTGAAGTTGCCTGTGAATGTGGAGTTGGTGGCATGTGAAACCCGCATGTGGAGCATTCGTTTGTGTGGGATGCTCTACCAGTTTCATTTCAGTCCTAGCCGTACAAAGGGCACTAAGCATAAAGTGTGAAAACTGAGTTTCCTTGAGAGCTGCTTGGAAGCCTGATGGTGTGTGAAGTTAGTGAGCCAAATGGAGTTGTTCTCCCACAAGAACCACTCGGCTGATTCTTCTTCAATATGCCCTTCACCAACATGCAGTGTTTCCTTGATTGAATTAGCTCTCACACCAATATTTGCGTCTAGAGCCTTTGCTTTGAGGGCTATCTGAAACGGCTGTGGCACTAAAGTTGCCTGTGAATGTGGAGTTGGAGGCATGTGAAACCCGCATGTGGAGCATTCGTTTGTGTAGGATGCTCTACCAGGTTCATTCCTAGATAATGCACTCAAAGGGCACTAAGCATAGAGTGTGAAAACTGAGTTTCCTTGAGAGCTGCTTGGAAGCCTGATGGTGTGTGAAGTTAGTGAGCCAAATGGAGTTGTTCTCCAAAAGAACCACTCGGCTGATCCTTCTTCAATATGCCCTTCACCAACATGCAGTGTTTCCTTGATTGAATTAGCTCTCACACCAATATTTGCGTCTAGAGCCTTTGCATTGAGGGCTATCTGAAAACGGCTGTGGCGCTGAAGTTGCCTGTGAATGTGGAGTTGGTGGCATGTGAAACCCGCATGTGGAGCATTCGTTTGTGTGGGATGCTCTACCATGTTCATTCCTAGATAATGCACTCAAAGGGCACTAAGCATAGAGTGTGAAAACTGAGTTTCCTTGAGAGCTGCTTGGAAGCCTGATGGTGTGTGAAGTTAGTGAGCCAAATGGAGTTGTTCTCCCACAAGAACCACTCGGCTGATCCTTCTTCAATATGCCCTTCACCAACATGCAGTGTTTCCTTGATTGAATTGGCTCTCACACCAATATTTGCGTCTAGAGCCTTTGCATTGAGGGCTATCTGAAAACGGCTGTGGCGCTGAAGTTGCCTGTGAATGTGGAGTTGGTGGCATGTGAAACCCGCATGTGGAGCATTCGTTTGTGTGGATGCTGACCAAGCTTCATTTCAGTCCTAGGCACACAAAGAGCACTAAGCATAGAGTGTGAAAACTGAGTTTCCTTGAGAGCTGCTTGGAAGCCTGATGGTGTGTGAAGTTAGTGAGCCAAATGGAGTTGTTCTCCCACAAGAACCACTCGGCTGATCCTTCTTCAATATGCCTTCACCAACATGCAGTGTTTCCTTGATTGAATTAGCTCTCACACCAATATTTGCGTCTAGAGCCTTTGCATTGAGGGCTATCTGAAAACGGCTGGTGGCGCTGAAGTTGCCTGTGAATGTGGAGTTGGTGGCATGTGAAACCCGCATGTGGAGCATTCGTTTGTGTGGGCTGCTCTACCAGTTTCATTTCAGTCCTAGCCGTACAAAGGGCACTAAGCATAAAGTGTGAAAACTGAGTTTCCTTGAGAGCTGCTTGGAAGCCTGATGGTGTGTGAAGTTAGTGAGCCAAATGGAGTTGTTCTCCCACAAGAACCACTCGGCCTGATTCTTCTTCAATATGCCCTTCACCAACATGCAGTGTTTCCTTGATTGAATAGCTCTCACACCAATATTTGCGTCTAGAGCCTTTGCTTTGAGGGCTATCTGAAAACGGCTGTGGCACTAAAGTTGCCTGTGAATGTGGAGTTGGAGGCATGTGAAACCCGCATGTGGAGCATTCGTTTGTGTAGGATGCTCTACCAGGTTCATTCCTAGATAATGCACTCAAAGGGCACTAAGCATAGAGTGTGAAAACTGAGTTTCCTTGAGAGCTGCTTGGAAGCCTGATGGTGTGTGAAGTTAGTGAGCCAAATGGAGTTGTTCTCCCCAAAAGAACCACTCGGCTGATCCTTCTTCAATATGCCCTTCACCAACATGCAGTGTTTCCTTGATTGAATTAGCTCTCACACCAATATTTGCGTCTAGAGCCTTTGCCATTGAGGGCTATCTGAAAACGGCTGTGGCGCTGAAGTTGACTGTGAATGTGGAGTTGGTGGCATGTGAAACCCGCATGTGGAGCATTCGTTTGTGTGGGATGCTGACCAAGCTTCATTTCAGTCCTAGGCACACAAAGAGCACTAAGCATAGAGTGTGAAAACTGAGTTTCCTTGAGAGCTGCTTGGAAGCCTGATGGTGTGTGAAGTTCGTGAGCCAAATGGAGTTGTTCTCCCACAAGAACCACTCGGATGATCCTTCTTCAATATGCCCTTCACCAACATGCAGTGTTTCCTTCATTGAATTAGCTCTCACACCAATATTTGCGTCTAGAGCCTTTGCATTGAGGGCTATCTGAAAACGGCTGTGGCGCTGAAGTTGACTGTGAATGTGGAGTTGGTGGCATGTGAAACCCGCATGTGGAGCATTCGTTTGTGTGGGATGCTCTACCATGTTCATTCCTAGATAATGCACTCAAAGGGCAATAAGCATAGAGTGTGAAAACTGAGTTTCCTGAGAGCTGCTTGGAAGCCTGATGGTGTGTGAAGTTAGTGAGCCAAATGGAGTTGTTCTCCACAAGAACCACTCGGCTGATCCTTCTTCAATATGCCCTTCACCAACATGCAGTGTTTCCTTGATTGAATTAGGTCTCACACCAATATTTGCTTCTAGAGCCTTTGCATTGAGGGGCTATCTGAAAACGGCTGTGGCGCTGAAGTTGACTATGAATGTGGAGTTGGTGGCATGTGAAACCCGCATGTGGAGCATTCATTTGTGTGGGATGCTCTACCAGGTTCATTCCTAGATAATGCACACAAAAGGCAATAAGAATAGAGTGTGAAAACTGAGTTTCCTTGAGAGCTGCTTGGAATCCTGATGGTGTGTGAAGTTAGTGAGCCAAATGGAGTTGTTCTCCCACAAGAACTACTCGGCTGATCCTTCTTCAATATGCCCTTCACCAACATGCAGTGTTTCCTTGATTGAATTAGCTCTCACACCAATATTTGCGTCTAGAGCCTTTGCATTGAGGGCTATCTGAAAACGGCTGTGGCGCTGAAGTTGCCTGTGAATGTGGAGTTGGTGGCATGTGAAACCAGCATGTGGAGCATTCCTTTATGTGGGATGCTCTCCAAGCTTCATTTCAGTCCTAGGCACTCAAAGGGCACTAAGCATAGAGTGTGAAAACTGAGTTTCCTTGAGAGCTGCTTGGAAGCCTGATGGTGTGTGAAGTTAGGGAGCCAAATGGAGTTGTTCTCCCACAAGAACCACTCGGCTGATCCTTCTTCAATATGCCCTTCACCAACATGCAGTGTTTCCTTGATTGAATTAGCCTCTCACACCAATATTTGCGTCTAGAGCCTTTGCATTGAGGGCTATCTGAAAACAGCTGTGGCGCTGAAGTTGACTGTGAATGTGGAGTTGGTGGCATGTGAAACCCGCATGTGGAGCATTCGTTTGTGTGGGATGCTCTACCATGTTCATTCCTAGATAATGCACTCAAAGGGCAATAAGAATAGAGTGTGAAAACTGAGTTTCCTTGAGAGCTGCTTGGAAGCCTGATGGTGTGTGAAGTTAGTGAGCCAAATGGAGTTGTTCTCCCACAAGAACCACTCGGCTGATCCTTCTTCAATATGCCCTTCACCAAAATGCAGTGTTTCCTTGATTGAATTAGCTCTCACACCAATATTTGTGTCTAGAGCCTTTGCATTGAGGGCTATCTGAAAACAGCTGTGGCGCTGAAGTTGCCTGTGAATGTGGAGTTGGTGGCATGTGAAACCCGCATGTGGAGCATTCGTTTGTGTGGGCTGCTCTACCAGGTTCATTTCAGTCCTAGCCATACAAAGGGCACTAAGCATAGAGTGTGAAAACTGAGTTTCCTTGAGAGCTGCTTGGAAGCCTGATGGTGTGTGAAGTTAGTGAGCCAAATGGAGTTGTTCTCCCACAAGAACCACTCGGCTGATCCTTCTTCAATATGCCCTTCACCAACATGCAGTGTTTCCTTGATTGAATTAGCTCTCACACCAATATTTGCGTCTAGAGCCTTTGCATTGAGGGCTATCTGAAAACGGCTGTGGCGCTGAAGTTGACTATGAATGTGGAGTTGGTGGCATGTGAAACCCGCATGTGGAGCATTCGTTTGTGTGGGATGCTCTACCAGGTTCATTCCTAGATAATGCACACAAAGGGCAATAAGAATAGAGTGTGAAAACTGAGTTTCCTTGAGAGCTGCTTGGAATCCTGATGGTGTGTGAAGTTAGTGAGCCAAATGGAGTTGTTCTCCCACAAGAACTACTCGGCTGATCCTTCTTCAATATGCCCTTCACCAACATGCAGTGTTTCCTTCATTGAATTAGCTCTCACACCAATATTTTGCGTCTAGAGCCTTTGCATTGAGGGCTATCTGAAAACGGCTGTGGCGCTGAAGTTGACTGTGAATGTGGAGTTGGAGGCATGTGAAACCAGCATGTGGAGCATTCCTTTATGTGGGATGCTCTCCAAGCTTCATTTCAGTCCTAGGCACTCAAAAGGGCACTAAGCATAGAGTGTGAAAACTGAGTTTCCTTGAGAGCTGCTTGGAAGCCTGATGGTGTGTGAAGTTAGTGAGCCAAATAGAGTTGTTCTCCCACAAGAACCACTTGGCTGATCCTTCTTCAATATGCCCTTCACCAACATGCCAGTGTTTCCTTGATTGAATTAGCTCTCACACCAATATTTGCGTCTAGAGCCTTTGCATTGAGGGGCTATCTGAAAACGGCTGTGACGCTGAAGTTGCCTGTGAATGTGGAGTTGGTGGCATGTGAAACCTGCATTTGGAGCATTCGTTTATGTGGGATGCTCTCCAAGCTTCATTTCACTCCTAAACACTCAAAGAGCACTAAGCATAGAGTGTGAAAACTGAGTTTCCTTGAGAGCTGCTTGGAAGCCTGATGGTGTGTGAAGTTAGTGAGCCAAATGGAGTTGTTCTCCCACAAGAACCACTCGGCTGATCCTTCTTCAATATGCCCCTTCACCAACATGCAGTGTTTCCTTGATTGAATTAGCTCTCACACCAATATTTGCATCTAGAGCCTTTGCTTTGAGGGCTATCTGCAAATGGCTGTGGCGCTGAAGTTGCCTGTGAATGTGGAGTTGGTGGCATGTGAAACCCGCATGTGGAGAATTCGTTTGTGTGGGATGCTCTACCAACCTTCATTTCAGTCCTAGGAACACAAAAAGCACTAAGCATAGAGTGTGAAAACTGAGTTTCCTTGAGAGCTGCTTGGAAGCCTGATGGTGTGTGAAGTTAGTGAGCCAAATGGAGTTGTTCTCCCACAAGAACCACTCGGCTGATCCTTCTTCAATATGCCCTTCACCAACATGCAGTGTTTCCTTGATTGAATTAGCTCTCATACCAATATTTGCGTCTAGAGCCTTTGCTTTGAGGGCTATCTGAAAACGGCTGTGGCGCTGAAGTTGACTGTGAATGTGGAGTTGGAGGCATGTTAAAACCGCATGTGGAGCATTCGTTTGTGTAGGATGCTCTACCAGGTTCATTCTAGATAATGCACTCAAAGGGCACTAAGCATAGAGTGTGAAAGCTGAGTTTCCTTGAGAGCAGCTTGGAAACCTGATGGTGTGTGACGTTAGTGAGCCAAATGGAGTTGTTCTCCCACAAGAACCACTCGGCTGATCCTTCTTCAATATGCCCTTCACCAACATGCAGTGTTTCCTTGATTGAATTAGCTCTCACACCAATATTTGCGTCTAGAGCCTTTGCATTGAGGGCTATCTGAAAATGGCTGTGGCGCTGAAGTTGCCTGTGAATGTGGAGTTGGTGGCATGTGAAACCCGCATGTGGAGCATTCGTTTGTGTGGGATGCTCTCCAAGCTTCATTTCAGTCCTAGGCACACAAAAAGCACTAAGCATAGAGTGTGAAAACTGAGTTTCCTTGAGAGCTGCTTGGAAGCCTGATGGTGTGTGAAGTTAGTGAGCCAAATGGAGTTGTTCTCCCCACAAGAACCACTCGGCTGATTCTTCTTCAATATGCCCTTCACCAACATGCAGTGTTTTCCTTGATTGAATTAGCTCTCACACCAATATTTGCGTCTAGAGCCTTTGCATTGAGGGCTATCTGAAAAAGGCTGTGGCGCTGAAGTTGCCTGTGAATGTGGAGTTGGTGGCATGTGAAACCCGCATGTGGAGCATTCGTTTGTGTGGGATGCTCTACCAGGTTCATTCCTAGATAATGCACTCAAAGGGCACTAAGCATAGAGTGTGAAAACTGAGTTTCCTTGAGAGCTGCTTGGAAGCCTGATGGTGTGTGAAGTTAGTGAGCCAAATGGAGTTGTTCTCCCACAAGAACCACTCGGCTGATCCTTCTTCAATATGCCCTTCACCAACATGCAGTGTTTCCTTGATTGAATCAGCTCTCACACCAATATTTGCGTCTAGAGCCTTTGCATTGAGGGCTATCTGAAAACGGCTGTGGCGCTGAAGTTGCCTGTGAATGTGGAGTTGGTGGCATGTGAAACCCGCATGTGGAGCATTCGTTTGTGTGGGATGCTGACCAAGCTTCATTTCAGTCCTAGCACACAAAGAGCACTAAGCATAGAGTGTGAAAACTGAGTTTCCTTGAGAGCTGCTTGGAAGCCTGATGGTGTGTGAAGTTAGTGAGCCAAATGGAGTTGTTCTCCCACAAGAACCACTCGGCTGATCCTTCTTCAATATGCCCTTCACCAACATGCAGTGTTTCCTTGATTGAATTAGCTCTCACACCAATATTTGCGTCTAGAGCCTTTGCATTGAGGGCTATCTGAAAAAGGCTGTGGCGCTGAAGTTGCCTGTGAATGTGGAGTTGGTGGCATGTGAAACCCGCATGTGGAGCATTCCTTTGTGTGGGATGCTCTACCAGGTTCATTCCTAGATAATGCACTCATACGGCACTAAGCATAGAGTGTGAAAACTGAGTTTCCTTGAGAGCTGCTTGGAAGCCTGATGGTGTGTGAAGTTAGTGAGCCAAATGGAGTTGTTCTCCCACAAGAACCACTCGGCTGATTCTTCTTCAATATGCCCTTCACCAACATGCAGTGTTTCCTTGATTGAATTAGCTCTCACACCAATATTTCTGTCTAGAGCCTTTGCATTGAGGGCTATCTGAAAACGGCTGTGGCGCTAAAGTTGACTGTGAATGTGGATGCATGTGAAACCCGCATGTGGAGCATTCGTTTGTGTAGGATGCTCTACCAGGTTCATTCCTAGATAATACACTCAAAGGGCACTAAGCATAGAGTGTGAAAACTGAGTTTCCTTGAGAGCTGCTTGGAAGCCTGATGGTGTGTGAAGTTAGTGAGCCAAATGGAGTTGTTCTCCCACAAGAACCACTCGGCTGATCCTTCTTCAATATGCCCTTCACCAACATGCAGTGTTTCCTTGATTGAATTAGCTCTCACACCAATATTTGCGTCTAGATCCTTTGCATTGAGGGCTATCTGAAAACGGCTGTGGCGCTGAAGTTGACTGTGAATGTGGAGTTGGTGGCATGTGAAACCCGCATGTGGAGCATTCGTTTGTGTGGGATGCTGACCAAGCTTCATTTCAGTCCTAGGCACACAAAGAGCACTAAGCATAGAGTGTGAAAACTGAGTTTCCTTGAGAGCTGCTTGGAAGCCTGATGGTGTGTGAAGTTAGTGAGCCAAATGGAGTTGTTCTCCCACAAGAACCACTCGGCTGATTCTTCTTCAATATGCCCTTCACCAACATGCAGTGTTTCCTTGATTGAATTAGCTCTCACACCAATATTTGCGTCTAGAGCCTTTGCTTTGAGGGCTATCTGAAAACGGCTGTGGCACTAAAGTTGCCTGTGAATGTGGAGTTGGAGGCATGTGAAACCCGCATGTGGAGCATTCGTTTGTGTAGGATGCTCTACCAGGTTCATTCCTAGATAATGCACTCAAAGGGCACTAAGCATAGAGTGTGAAAACTGAGTTTCCTTGAGAGCTGCTTGGAAGCCTGATGGTGTGTGAAGTTAGTGAGCCAAATGGAGTTGTTCTCCCAAAAGAACCACTCGGCTGATCCTTCTTCAATATGCCCTTCACCAACATGCAGTGTTTCCTTGATTGAATTAGCTCTCACACCAATATTTGCGTCTAGAGCCTTTGCATTGAGGGCTATCTGAAAACGGCTGTGGCGCTGAAGTTGACTGTGAATGTGGAGTTGGTGGCATGTGAAACCCGCATGTGGAGCATTCGTTTGTGTGGGATGCTGACCAAGCTTCATTTCAGTCCTAGGCACACAAAGAGCACTAAGCATAGAGTGTGAAAACTGAGTTTCCTTGAGAGCTGCTTGGAAGCCTGATGGTGTGTGAAGTTAGTGAGCCAAATGGAGTTGTTCTCCCACAAGAACCACTCGGCTGATCCTTCTTCAATATGCCCTTCACCAACATGCAGTGTTTCCTTGATTGAATTAGCTCTCACACCAATATTTGCGTCTAGAGCCTTTGCATTGAGGGCTATCTGAAAAAGGCTGTGGCGCTGAAGTTGCCTGTGAATGTGGAGTTGGTGGCATGTGAAACCCGCATGTGGAGCATTCCTTTGTGTGGGATGCTCTACCAGGTTCATTCCTAGATAATGCACTCATACGGCACTAAGCATAGAGTGTGAAAACTGAGTTTCCTTGAGAGCTGCTTGGAAGCCTGATGGTGTGTGAAGTTAGTGAGCCAAATGGAGTTGTTCTCCCACAAGAACCACTCGGCTGATTCTTCTTCAATATGCCCTTCACCAACATGCAGTGTTTCCTTGATTGAATTAGCTCTCACACCAATATTTCTGTCTAGAGCCTTTGCATTGAGGGCTATCTGAAAACGGCTGTGGCGCTAAAGTTGACTGTGAATGTGGAGTTGGAGGCATGTGAAACCCGCATGTGGAGCATTCGTTTGTGTAGGATGCTCTACCAGGTTCATTCCTAGATAATGCACTCAAAGGGCACTAAGCATAGAGTGTGAAAACTGAGTTTCCTTGAGAGCTGCTTGGAAGCCTGATGGTGTGTGAAGTTAGTGAGCCAAATGGAGTTGTTCTCCACAAGAACCACTCGGCTGATCCTTCTTCAATATGCCCTTCACCAACATGCAGTGTTTCCTTGATTGAATTAGCTCTCACACCAATATTTGCGTCTAGAGCCTTTGCATTGAGGGCTATCTGAAAACGGCTGTGGCGCTGAAGTTGACTGTGAATGTGGAGTTGGTGGCATGTGAAACCCGCATGTGGAGCATTCGTTTGTGTGGGATGCTGACCAAGCTTCATTTCAGTCCTAGGCACACAAAGAGCACTAAGCATAGAGTGTGAAAACTGAGTTTCCTTGAGAGCTGCTTGGAAGCCTGATGGTGTGTGAAGTTAGTGAGCCAAATGGAGTTGTTCTCCCACAAGAACCACTCGGCTGATTCTTCTTCAATATGCCCTTCACCAACATGCAGTGTTTCCTTGATTGAATTAGCTCTCACACCAATATTTGCGTCTAGAGCCTTTGCTTTGAGGGCTATCTGAAAACGGCTGTGGCACTAAAGTTGCCTGTGAATGTGGAGTTGGAGGCATGTGAAACCCGCATGTGGAGCATTCGTTTGTGTAGGATGCTCTACCAGGTTCATTCCTAGATAATGCACTCAAAGGGCACTAAGCATAGAGTGTGAAAACTGAGTTTCCTTGAGAGCTGCTTGGAAGCCTGATGGTGTGTGAAGTTAGTGAGCCAAATGGAGTTGTTCTCCCAAAAGAACCACTCGGCTGATGCTTCTTCAATATGCCCTTCACCAACATGCAGTGTTTCCTTGATTGAATTAGCTCTCACACCAATATTTGCGTCTAGAGCCTTTGCATTGAGGGCTATCTGAAAACGGCTGTGGCGCTGAAGTTGACTGTGAATGTGGAGTTGGTGGCATGTGAAACCCGCATGTGGAGCATTCGTTTGTGTGGGATGCTGACCAAGCTTCATTTCAGTCCTAGGCACACAAAGAGCACTAAGCATAGAGTGTGAAAACTGAGTTTCCTTGAGAGCTGCTTGGAAGCCTGATGGTGTGTGAAGTTCGTGAGCCAAATGGAGTTGTTCTCCCACAAGAACCACTCGGATGATCCTTCTTCAATATGCCCTTCACCAACATGCAGTGTTTCCTTGATTGAATTAGCTCTCACACCAATATTTGCGTCTAGAGCCTTTGCATTGAGGGCTATCTGAAAACGGCTGTGGCGCTGAAGTTGCCTGTGAATGTGGAGTTGGTGGCATGTGAAACCCGCATGTGGAGCATTCGTTTGTGTGGGATGCTCTACCATGTTCATTCCTAGATAATGCACTCAAAGGGCAATAAGCATAGAGTGTGAAAACTGAGTTTCCTTGAGAGCTGCTTGGAAGCCTGATGGTGTGTGAAGTTAGTGAGCCAAATGGAGTTGTTCTCCCACAAGAACCACTCGGCTGATCCTTCTTCAATATGCCCTTCACCAACATGCAGTGTTTCCTTGATTGAATTAGGTCTCACACCAATATTTGCGTCTAGAGCCTTTGCATTGAGGGCTATCTGAAAACGGCTGTGGCGCTGAAGTTGACTATGAATGTGGAGTTGGTGGCATGTGAAACCCGCATGTGGAGCATTCATTTGTGTGGGATGCTCTACCAGGTTCATTCCTAGATAATGCACACAAAAGGCAATAAGAATAGAGTGTGAAAACTGAGTTTCCTTGAGAGCTGCTTGGAATCCTGATGGTGTGTGAAGTTAGTGAGCCAAATGGAGTTGTTCTCCCACAAGAACTACTCGGCTGATCCTTCTTCAATATGCCCTTCACCAACATGCAGTGTTTCCTTGATTGAATTAGCTCTCACACCAATATTTGCGTCTAGAGCCTTTGCATTGAGGGCTATCTGAAAACGGCTGTGGCGCTGAAGTTGCCTGTGAATGTGGAGTTGGTGGCATGTGAAACCAGCATGTGGAGCATTCCTTTATGTGGGATGCTCTCCAAGCTTCATTTCAGTCCTAGGCACTCAAAGGGCACTAAGCATAGAGTGTGAAAACTGAGTTTCCTTGAGAGCTGCTTGGAAGCCTGATGGTGTGTGAAGTTAGGGAGCCAAATGGAGTTGTTCTCCCACAAGAACCACTCGGCTGATCCTTCTTCAATATGCCCTTCACCAACATGCAGTGTTTCCTTCATTGAATTAGCTCTCACACCAATATTTGCGTCTAGAGCCTTTGCATTGAGGGCTATCTGAAAACAGCTGTGGCGCTGAAGTTGACTGTGAATGTGGAGTTGGTGGCATGTGAAACCCGCATGTGGAGCATTCGTTTGTGTGGGATGCTCTACCATGTTCATTCCTAGATAATGCACTCAAAGGGCAATAAGAATAGAGTGTGAAAACTGAGTTTCCTTGAGAGCTGCTTGGAAGCCTGATGGTGTGTGAAGTTAGTGAGCCAAATGGAGTTGTTCTCCCATAAGAACCACTCGGCTGATCCTTCTTCAATATGCCCTTTACCAACATGCAGTGTTTCCTTGATTGAATTAGCTCTCACACCAATATTTGCGTCCAGAGCCTTTGCATTGAGGGCTATCTGAAAACGGCTGTAGCGCTGAAGTTGACTGTGAATGTGGAGTTGGTGGCATGTGAAACCCGCATGTGGAGCATTCGTTTGTGTGGGATGCTCTACCAGGTTCATTCCTAGATAATGCACTCAAAGGGCACTAAGCATAGAGTGTGAAAACTGAGTTTCCTTGAGAGCTGCTTGGAAGCCTGATGGTGTGTGAAGTTAGTGAGCCAAATGGAGTTGTTCTCCCACAAGAACCACTCGGCTGATCCTTCTTCAATATGCCCTTCACCAACATGCAGTGTTTCCTTGATTGAATTAGCTCTCACACCAATATTTGCGTCTAGAGCCTTTGCATTGAGGGCTATCTGAAAACGGCTGTGGCGCTGAAGTTGACTATGAATGTGGAGTTGGTGGCATGTGAAACCCGCATGTGGAGCATTCGTTTGTGTGGGATGCTCTACCAGGTTCATTCCTAGATAATGCACACAAAGGGCAATAAGAATAGAGTGTGAAAACTGAGTTTCCTTGAGAGCTGCTTGGAATCCTGATGGTGTGTGAAGTTAGTGAGCCAAATGGAGTTGTTCTCCCACAAGAACTACTCGGCTGATCCTTCTTCAATATGCCCTTCACCAACATGCAGTGTTTCCTTCATTGAATTAGCTCTCACACCAATATTTGCGTCTAGAGCCTTTGCATTGAGGGCTATCTGAAAACGGCTGTGGCGCTGAAGTTGCCTGTGAATGTGGAGTTGGTGGCATGTGAAACCAGCATGTGGAGCATTCCTTTATGTGGGATGCTCTCCAAGCTTCATTTCAGTCCTAGGCTCTCAAAGGGCACTAAGCATAGAGTGTGAAAACTGAGTTTCCTTGAGAGCTGCTTGGAAGCCTGATGGTGTGTGAAGTTAGTGAGCCAAATAGAGTTGTTCTCCCACAAGAACCACTTGGCTGATCCTTCTTCAATATGCCCTTCACCAACATGCAGTGTTTCCTTGATTGAATTAGCTCTCACACCAATATTTGCGTCTAGAGCCTTTGCATTGAGGGCTATCTGAAAACGGCTGTGACGCTGAAGTTGACTGTGAATGTGGAGTTGGTGGCATGTGAAACCTGCATTTGGAGCATTCGTTTATGTGGGATGCTCTCCAAGCTTCATTTCACTCCTAAACACTCAAAGAGCACTAAGCATAGAGTGTGAAAACTGAGTTTCCTTGAGAGCTGCTTGGAAGCCTGATGGTGTGTGAAGTTAGTGAGCCAAATGGAGTTGTTCTCCCACAAGAACCACTCGGCTGATCCTTCTTCAATATGCCCTTCACCAACATGCAGTGTTTCCTTGATTGAATTAGCTCTCACACCAATATTTGCATCTAGAGCCTTTGCTTTGAGGGCTATCTGCAAATGGCTGTGGCGCTGAAGTTGCCTGTGAATGTGGAGTTGGTGGCATGTGAAACCCGCATGTGGAGAATTCGTTTGTGTGGGATGCTCTACCAACCTTCATTTCAGTCCTAGGAACACAAAAAGCACTAAGCATAGAGTGTGAAAACTGAGTTTCCTTGAGAGCTGCTTGGAAGCCTGATGGTGTGTGAAGTTAGTGAGCCAAATGGAGTTGTTCTCCCACAAGAACCACTCGGCTGATCCTTCTTCAATATGCCCTTCACCAACATGCAGTGTTTCCTTGATTGAATTAGCTCTCATACCAATATTTGCGTCTAGAGCCTTTGCTTTGAGGGCTATCTGAAAACGGCTGTGGCGCTGAAGTTGACTGTGAATGTGGAGTTGGAGGCATGTGAAACCCGCATGTGGAGCATTCGTTTGTGTAGGATGCTCTACCAGGTTCATTCCTAGATAATGCACTCAAAGGGCACTAAGCATAGAGTGTGAAAGCTGAGTTTCCTTGAGAGCAGCTTGGAAACCTGATGGTGTGTGACGTTAGTGAGCCAAATGGAGTTGTTCTCCCACAAGAACCACTCGGCTGATCCTTCTTCAATATGCCCTTCACCAACATGCAGTGTTTCCTTGATTGAATTAGCTCTCACACCAATATTTGCGTCTAGAGCCTTTGCATTGAGGGCTATCTGAAAATGGCTGTGGCGCTGAAGTTGCCTGTGAATGTGGAGTTGGTGGCATGTGAAACCCGCATGTGGAGCATTCGTTTGTGTGGGATGCTCTCCAAGCTTCATTTCAGTCCTAGGCACACAAAAAGCACTAAGCATAGAGTGTGAAAACTGAGTTTCCTTGAGAGCTGCTTGGAAGCCTGATGGTGTGTGAAGTTAGTGAGCCAAATGGAGTTGTTCTCCCACAAGAACCACTCGGCTGATTCTTCTTCAATATGCCCTTCACCAACATGCAGTGTTTCCTTGATTGAATTAGCTCTCACACCAATATTTGCGTCTAGAGCCTTTGCATTGAGGGCTATCTGAAAAAGGCTGTGGCGCTGAAGTTGCCTGTGAATGTGGAGTTGGTGGCATGTGAAACCCGCATGTGGAGCATTCGTTTGTGTGGGATGCTCTACCAGGTTCATTCCTAGATAATGCACTCAAAGGGCACTAAGCATAGAGTGTGAAAACTGAGTTTCCTTGAGAGCTGCTTGGAAGCCTGATGGTGTGTGAAGTTAGTGAGCCAAATGGAGTTGTTCTCCCACAAGAACCACTCGGCTGATCCTTCTTCAATATGCCCTTCACCAACATGCAGTGTTTCCTTGATTGAATCAGCTCTCACACCAATATTTGCGTCTAGAGCCTTTGCATTGAGGGCTATCTGAAAACGGCTGTGGCGCTGAAGTTGCCTGTGAATGTGGAGTTGGTGGCATGTGAAACCCGCATGTGGAGCATTCGTTTGTGTGGGATGCTGACCAAGCTTCATTTCAGTCCTAGGCACACAAAGAGCACTAAGCATAGAGTGTGAAAACTGAGTTTCCTTGAGAGCTGCTTGGAAGCCTGATGGTGTGTGAAGTTAGTGAGCCAAATGGAGTTGTTCTCCCACAAGAACCACTCGGCTGATCCTTCTTCAATATGCCCTTCACCAACATGCAGTGTTTCCTTGATTGAATTAGCTCTCACACCAATATTTGCGTCTAGAGCCTTTGCATTGAGGGCTATCTGAAAAAGGCTGTGGCGCTGAAGTTGCCTGTGAATGTGGAGTTGGTGGCATGTGAAACCCGCATGTGGAGCATTCCTTTGTGTGGGATGCTCTACCAGGTTCATTCCTAGATAATGCACTCATACGGCACTAAGCATAGAGTGTGAAAACTGAGTTTCCTTGAGAGCTGCTTGGAAGCCTGATGGTGTGTGAAGTTAGTGAGCCAAATGGAGTTGTTCTCCCACAAGAACCACTCGGCTGATTCTTCTTCAATATGCCCTTCACCAACATGCAGTGTTTCCTTGATTGAATTAGCTCTCACACCAATATTTCTGTCTAGAGCCTTTGCATTGAGGGCTATCTGAAAACGGCTGTGGCGCTAAAGTTGACTGTGAATGTGGAGTTGGAGGCATGTGAAACCCGCATGTGGAGCATTCGTTTGTGTAGGATGCTCTACCAGGTTCATTCCTAGATAATGCACTCAAAGGGCACTAAGCATAGAGTGTGAAAACTGAGTTTCCTTGAGAGCTGCTTGGAAGCCTGATGGTGTGTGAAGTTAGTGAGCCAAATGGAGTTGTTCTCCCACAAGAACCACTCGGCTGATCCTTCTTCAATATGCCCTTCACCAACATGCAGTGTTTCCTTGATTGAATTAGCTCTCACACCAATATTTGCGTCTAGAGCGTTTGCATTGAGGGCTATCTGAAAACGGCTGTGGCGCTGAAGTTGACTGTGAATGTGGAGTTGGTGGCATGTGAAACCCGCATGTGGAGCATTCGTTTGTGTGGGATGCTGACCAAGCTTCATTTCAGTCCTAGGCACACAAAGAGCACTAAGCATAGAGTGTGAAAACTGAGTTTCCTTGAGAGCTGCTTGGAAGCCTGATGGTGTGTGAAGTTCGTGAGCCAAATGGAGTTGTTCTCCCACAAGAACCACTCGGTTGATCCTTCTTCAATATGCCCTTCACCAACATGCAGTGTTTCCTTGATTGAATTAGCTCTCACACCAATATTTGCGTTTAGAGCCTTTGCATTGAGGGCTATCTGAAAACGGCTGTGGCGCTGAAGTTGCCTGTGAATGTGGAGTTGGTGGCATGTGAAACCCGCATGTGGAGCATTCGTTTGTGTGGGATGCTCTACCAGGTTCATTCCTAGATAATGCACTCAAAGGGCAATAAGAATAGAGTGTGAAAACTGAGTTTCCTTGAGAGCTGCTTGGAAGCCTGATGGTGTGTGAAGTTAGTGAGCCAAATGGAGTTGTTCTCCCACAAGAACCACTCGGCTGATCCTTCTTCAATATGCCCTTCACCAACGTGCAGTGTTTCCTTGATTGAATTAGCTCTCACACAATTATTTGCGTCTAGAGCCTTTGCATTGAGGGCTATCTGAAAACAGCTGTGGCGCTGAAGTTGCCTGTGAATGTGGAGTTGGTGGCATGTGAAACCCGCATGTGGAGCATTCGTTTATGTGGCATGCTCTCCAAGCTTCATTTCAGTCCTAGGCACTCAAAGAGCACTAAGCATAGAGTGTGAAAACTGAGTTTCCTTGAGAGCTGCTTGGAAGCCTGATGGTGTGTGAAGTTAGTGAGCCAAATGGAGTTGTTCTCCCACAAGAACCACTCGGCTGATCCTTCTTCAATATGCCCTTCACCAACATGCAGTGTTTCCTTGATTGAATTAGCTCTCACACCAATATTTGCGTCTAGAGCCTTTGCATTGAGGGCTATCTGAAAACGGCTGTGGCGCTGAAGTTGACTGTGAATGTGGAGTTGGTGGCATGTGAAACCCGCATGTGGAGCATTCGTTTGTGTGGGATGCTCTACCATGTTCATTCCTAGATAATGCACTCAAAGGGCACTAAGCATAGAGTGTGAAAACTGAGTTTCCTTGAGAGCTGCTTGGAAGCCTGATGGTGTGTGAAGTTAGTGAGCCAAATGGAGTTGTTCTCCCACAAGAACCACTCGGCTGATCCTTCTTCAATATGCCCTTCACCAACATGCAGTGTTTCCTTGATTGAATTGGCTCTCACACCAATATTTGCGTCTAGAGCCTTTGCATTGAGGGCTATCTGAAAACGGCTGTGGCGCTGAAGTTGCCTGTGAATGTGGAGTTGGTGGCATGTGAAACCCGCATGTGGAGCATTCGTTTGTGTGGGATGCTGACCAAGCTTCATTTCAGTCCTAGGCACACAAAGAGCACTAAGCATAGAGTATGAAAACTGAGTTTCCTTGAGAGCTGCTTGGAAGCCTGATGGTGTGTGAAGTTAGTGAGCCAAATGGAGTTGTTCTCCCACAAGAACCACTCGGCTGATTCTTCTTCAATATGCCCTTCACCAACATGCAGTGTTTCCTTGATTGAATTAGCTCTCACACCAATATTTGCGTCTAGAGCCTTTGCATTGAGGGCTATCTGAAAACGGCTGTGGCGCTGAAGTTGACTGTGAATGTGGAGTTGGTGGCATGTGAAACCCGCATGTGGAGCATTCGTTTGTGTGGGATGCTCTACCATGTTCATTCCTAGATAATGCACTCAAAGGGCAATAAGAATAGAGTGTGAAAACTGAGTTTCCTTGAGAGCTGCTTGGAAGCCTGATGGTGTGTGAAGTTAGTGAGCCAAATGGAGTTGTTCTCCCACAAGAACCACTCGGCTGATCCTTCTTCAATATGCCCTTCACCAAAATGCAGTGTTTCCTTGATTGAATTAGCTCTCACCAATATTTGTGTCTAGAGCCTTTGCAGTGAGGGCTATCTGAAAACAGCTGTGGCGCTGAAGTTGCCTGTGAATGTGGAGTTGGTGGCATGTGAAACCCGCATGTGGAGCATTCGTTTGTGTGGGCTGCTCTACCAGGTTCATTTCAGTCCTAGCCATACAAAGGGCACTAAGCATAGAGTGTGAAAACTGAGTTTCCTTGAGAGCTGCTTGGAAGCCTGATGGTGTGTGAAGTTAGTGAGCCAAATGGAGTTGTTCTCCCACAAGAACCACTCGGCTGATCCTTCTTCAATATGCCCTTCACCAACATGCAGTGTTTCCTTGATTGAATTAGCTCTCACACCAATATTTGCGTCTAGAGCCTTTGCATTGAGGGCTATCTGAAAACGGCTGTGGCGCTGAAGTTGACTATGAATGTGGAGTTGGTGGCATGTGAAACCCGCATGTGGAGCATTCGTTTGTGTGGGATGCTCTACCAGGTTCATTCCTAGATAATGCACACAAAGGGCAATAAGAATAGAGTGTGAAAACTGAGTTTCCTTGAGAGCTGCTTGGAATCCTGATGGTGTGTGAAGTTAGTGAGCCAAATGGAGTTGTTCTCCCACAAGAACTACTCGGCTGATCCTTCTTCAATATGCCCTTCACCAACATGCAGTGTTTCCTTGATTGAATTAGCTCTCACACCAATATTTGCGTCTAGAGCCTTTGCATTGAGGGCTATCTGAAAACGGCTGTGGCGCTGAAGTTGCCTGTGAATGTGGAGTTGGTGGCATGTGAAACCAGCATGTGGAGCATTCCTTTATGTGGGATGCTCTCCAAGCTTCATTTCAGTCCTAGGCACTCAAAGGGCACTAAGCATAGAGTGTGAAAACTGAGTTTCCTTGAGAGCTGCTTGGAAGCCTGATGGTGTGTGAAGTTAGTGAGCCAAATAGAGTTGTTCTCCCACAAGAACCACTTGGCTGATCCTTCTTCAATATGCCCTTCACCAACATGCAGTGTTTCCTTGATTGAATTAGCTCTCACACCAATATTTGCGTCTAGAGCCTTTGCATTGAGGGCTATCTGAAAACGGCTGTGACGCTGAAGTTGCCTGTGAATGTGGAGTTGGTGGCATGTGAAACCTGCATTTGGAGCATTCGTTTATGTGGGATGCTCTCCAAGCTTCATTTCACTCCTAAACACTCAAAGAGCACTAAGCATAGAGTGTGAAAACTGAGTTTCCTTGAGAGCTGCTTGGAAGCCTGATGGTGTGTGAAGTTAGTGAGCCAAATGGAGTTGTTCTCCCACAAGAACCACTCGGCTGATCCTTCTTCAATATGCCCTTCACCAACATGCAGTGTTTCCTTGATTGAATTAGCTCTCACACCAATATTTGCATCTAGAGCCTTTGCTTTGAGGGCTATCTGCAAATGGCTGTGGCGCTGAAGTTGCCTGTGAATGTGGAGTTGGTGGCATGTGAAACCCGCATGTGGAGAATTCGTTTGTGTGGGATGCTCTACCAACCTTCATTTCAGTCCTAGGAACACAAAAAGCACTAAGCATAGAGTGTGAAAACTGAGTTTCCTTGAGAGCTGCTTGGAAGCCTGATGGTGTGTGAAGTTAGTGAGCCAAATGGAGTTGTTCTCCCACAAGAACCACTCGGCTGATCCTTCTTCAATATGCCCTTCACCAACATGCAGTGTTTCCTTGATTGAATTAGCTCTCATACCAATATTTGCGTCTAGAGCCTTTGCTTTGAGGGCTATCTGAAAACGGCTGTGGCGCTGAAGTTGACTGTGAATGTGGAGTTGGAGGCATGTGAAACCCGCATGTGGAGCATTCGTTTGTGTAGGATGCTCTACCAGGTTCATTCCTAGATAATGCACTCAAAGGGCACTAAGCATAGAGTGTGAAAGCTGAGTTTCCTTGAGAGCAGCTTGGAAACCTGATGGTGTGTGACGTTAGTGAGCCAAATGGAGTTGTTCTCCCACAAGAACCACTCGGCTGATCCTTCTTCAATATGCCCTTCACCAACATGCAGTGTTTCCTTGATTGAATTAGCTCTCACACCAATATTTGCGTCTAGAGCCTTTGCATTGAGGGCTATCTGAAAATGGCTGTGGCGCTGAAGTTGCCTGTGAATGTGGAGTTGGTGGCATGTGAAACCCGCATGTGGAGCATTCGTTTGTGTGGGATGCTCTCCAAGCTTCATTTCAGTCCTAGGCACACAAAAAGCACTAAGCATAGAGTGTGAAAACTGAGTTTCCTTGAGAGCTGCTTGGAAGCCTGATGGTGTGTGAAGTTAGTGAGCCAAATGGAGTTGTTCTCCCACAAGAACCACTCGGCTGATTCTTCTTCAATATGCCCTTCACCAACATGCAGTGTTTCCTTGATTGAATTAGCTCTCACACCAATATTTCTGTCTAGAGCCTTTGCATTGAGGGCTATCTGAAAACGGCTGTGGCGCTAAAGTTGACTGTGAATGTGGAGTTGGAGGCATGTGAAACCCGCATGTGGAGCATTCGTTTGTGTAGGATGTTCTACCAGGTTCATTCCTAGATAATGCACTCAAAGGGCACTAAGCATAGAGTGTGAAAACTGAGTTTCCTTGAGAGCTGCTTGGAAGCCTGATGGTGTGTGAAGTTAGTGAGCCAAATGGAGTTGTTCTCCCACAAGAACCACTCGGCTGATCCTTCTTCAATATGCCCTTCACCAACATGCAGTGTTTCCTTGATTGAATTAGCTCTCACACCAATATTTGCGTCTAGAGCCTTTGCATTGAGGGCTATCTGAAAACGGCTGTGGCGCTGAAGTTGACTGTGAATGTGGAGTTGGTGGCATGTGAAACCCGCATGTGGAGCATTCGTTTGTGTGGGATGCTGACCAAGCTTCATTTCAGTCCTAGGCACACAAAGAGCACTAAGCATAGAGTGTGAAAACTGAGTTTCCTTGAGAGCTGCTTGGAAGCCTGATGGTGTGTGAAGTTCGTGAGCCAAATGGAGTTGTTCTCCCACAAGAACCACTCGGTTGATCCTTCTTCAATATGCCCTTCACCAACATGCAGTGTTTCCTTGATTGAATTAGCTCTCACACCAATATTTGCGTCTAGAGCCTTTGCATTGAGGGCTATCTGAAAACGGCTGTGGCGCTGAAGTTGCCTGTGAATGTGGAGTTGGTGGCATGTGAAACCCGCATGTGGAGCATTCGTTTGTGTGGGATGCTCTACCAGGTTCATTCCTAGATAATGCACTCAAAGGGCAATAAGAATAGAGTGTGAAAACTGAGTTTCCTTGAGAGCTGCTTGGAAGCCTGATGGTGTGTGAAGTTAGTGAGCCAAATGGAGTTGTTCTCCCACAAGAACCACTCGGCTGATCCTTCTTCAATATGCCCTTCACCAACGTGCAGTGTTTCCTTGATTGAATTAGCTCTCACACAATTATTTGCGTCTAGAGCCTTTGCATTGAGGGCTATCTGAAAACGGCTGTGGCGCTGAAGT
Source organism: Ochotona princeps (assembly GCF_030435755.1). Classification (NCBI taxonomy): domain Eukaryota; kingdom Metazoa; phylum Chordata; class Mammalia; order Lagomorpha; family Ochotonidae; genus Ochotona; species Ochotona princeps. The sequence goes on along the minus strand of NW_026699941.1, from coordinate 172,760 downwards.
TGCCTGTGAATGCGGAGTTGGTGGCATGTGAAACCCGCATGTGGAGCATTCGTTTATGTGGGATGCTCTCCAAGCTTCATTTCAGTCCTAGGCACTCAAAGAGCACTAAGCATAGAGTGTGAAAACTGAGTTTCCTTGAGAGCTGCTTGGAAGCCTGATGGTGTGTGAAGTTAGTGAGCCAAATGGAGTTGTTCTCCCACAAGAACCACTCGGCTGATCCTTCTTCAATATGCCCTTCACCAACATGCAGTGTTTCCTTGATTGAATTAGCTCTCACACCAATATTTGCGTCTAGAGCCTTTGCATTGAGGGCTATCTGAAAACGGCTGTGGCGCTGAAGTTGACTGTGAATGTGGAGTTGGTGGCATGTGAAACCCGCATGTGGAGCATTCGTTTGTGTGGGATGCTCTACCATGTTCATTCCTAGATAATGCACTCAAAGGGCACTAAGCATAGAGTGTGAAAACTGAGTTTCCTTGAGAGCTGCTTGGAAGCCTGATGGTGTGTGAAGTTAGTGAGCCAAATGGAGTTGTTCTCCCACAAGAACCACTCGGCTGATCCTTCTTCAATATGCCCTTCACCAACATGCAGTGTTTCCTTGATTGAATTGGCTCTCACACCAATATTTGCGTCTAGAGCCTTTGCATTGAGGGCTATCTGAAAACGGCTGTGGCGCTGAAGTTACCTGTGAATGTGGAGTTGGTGGCATGTGAAACCCGCATGTGGAGCATTCGTTTGTGTGGGATGCTGACCAAGCTTCATTTCATTCCTAGGCACAAAAAGAGCACTAAGCATAGAGTATGAAAACTGAGTTTCCTTGAGAGCTGCTTGGAAGCCTGATGGTGTGTGAAGTTAGTGAGCCAAATGGAGTTGTTCTCCCACAAGAACCACTCGGCTGATTCTTCTTCAATATGCCCTTCACCAACATGCAGTGTTTCCTTGATTGAATTAGCTCTCACACCAATATTTGCGTCTAGAGCCTTTGCATTGAGGGCTATCTGAAAATGGCTGTGGCGCTGAAGTTGCCTGTGAATGTGGAGTTGGTGGCATGTGAAACCCGCATGTGGAGCATTCGTTTGTGTGGGATGCTCTACCAGGTTCATTCCTAGATAATGCACTCAAAGGGCACTAAGCATAGAGTGTGAAAACTGAGTTTCCTTGAGAGCTGCTTGGAAGCCTGATGGTGTGTGAAGTTAGTGAGCCAAATGGAGTTGTTCTCCCACAAGAACCACTCGGCTGATCCTTCTTCAATATGCCCTTCACCAACATGCAGTGTTTCCTTGATTGAATTAGCTCTCACACCAATATTTGCGTCTAGAGCCTTTGCATTGAGGGCTATCTGAAAACGGCTCTGGCGCTGAAGTTGACTGTGAATGTGGAGTTGGTGGCATGTGAAACCCGCATGTGGAGCATTCGTTTGTGTGGGATGCTCTACCAGGTTCATTTCAGTCCTAGCCATACAAAGGGCACTAAGCATAGAGTGTGAAAACTGAGTTTCCTTGAGAGCTGCTTGGAAGCCTGATGGTGTGTGAAGTTAGTGAGCCAAATGGAGTTGTTCTCCCACAAGAACCACTCGGCTGATCCTTCTTCAATATGCCCTTCACCAACATGCAGTGTTTCCTTGATTGAATTAGCTCTCACACCAATATTTGCGTCTAGAGCCTTTGCATTGAGGGCTATCTGAAAACGGCTGTAGCGCTGAAGTTGCCTGTGAATGTGGAGTTGGTGGCATGTGAAACCCGCATGTGGAGCATTCGTTTGTGTGGGATGCTGACCAAGCTTCATTTCAGTCCTAGGCACACAAAGAGCACTAAGCATAGAGTGTGAAAACTGAGTTTCCTTGAGAGCTGCTTGGAAGCCTGATGGTGTGTGAAGTTAGTGAGCCAAATGGAGTTGTTCTCCCACAAGAACCACTCGGCTGATCCTTCTTCAATATGCCCTTCACCAACATGCACTGTTTCCTTGATTGAATTAGCTCTCACACCAATATTTGCGTCTAGAGCCTTTGCATTGAGGGCTATCTGAAAACGGCTGTGGCGCTGAAGTTGACTGTGAATGTGGAGTTGGTGGCATGTGAAACCCGCATGTGGAGCATTCGTTTGTGTGGGATGCTCTACCATGTTCATTGCTAGATAATGCACTCAAAGAGCACTAAGCATAGAGTGTGAAAACTGAGTTTCCTTGAGAGCTGCTTGGAAGCCTGATGGTGTGTGAAGTTAGTGAGCCAAATGGAGTTGTTCTCCCACAAGAACCACTCGGCTGATCCTTCTTCAATATGCCCTTCACCAACGTGCAGTGTTTCTTTGATTGAATTAGCTCTCACACCAATATTTGCGTCTAGAGCCTTTGCATTGCGGGCTATCTGAAAACGGCTGTGGCGCTGAAGTTGCCTGTGAATGTGGAGTTGGTGGCATGTGAAACCCGCATGTGGAGCATTCGTGTATGTGGGATGCTCTCCAAGCTTCATTTCAGTCCTAGGCACTCAAAGAGCACTAAGCATAGAGTGTGAAAACTGAGTTTCCTTGAGAGCTGCTTGGAAGCCTGATGGTGTGTGAAGTTAGTGAGCCAAATGGAGTTGTTCTCCCACAAGAACCACTCGGCTGATCCTTCTTCAATATGTCCTTCACCAACATGCAGTGTTTCCTTGATTGAATTAGCTCTCACACCAATATTTGCGTCTAGAGCCTTTGCATTGAGGGCTATCTGAAAACGGCTGTGGCGCTGAAGTTGACTGTGAATGTGGAGTTGGTGGCATGTGAAAACCGCATGTGGAGCATTCGTTTGTGTGGGATGCTCTACCATGTTCATTCCTAGATAATGCACTCAAAGGGCACTAAGAATAGAGTGTGAAAACTGAGTTTCCTTGAGAGCTGCTTGGAAGCCTAATGGTGTGTGAAGTTAGTGAGCCAAATGGAGTTGTTCTCCCACAAGAACCACTCGGCTGATCCTTCTTCAATATGCCCTTCACCAACACGCAGTGTTTCCTTGATTGAATTGGCTCTCACACCAATATTTGCGTCTAGAGCCTTTGCATTGAGGGCTATCTGAAAACGGCTGTGGCGCTGAAGTTGCCTGTGAATGTGGAGTTGGTGGCATGTGAAACCCGCATGTGGAGCATTCGTTTGTGTGGGATGCTGACCAAGCTTCATTTCAGTCCTAGGCACACAAAGAGCACTAAGCATAGAGTGTGAAAACTGAGTTTCCTTGAGAGCTGCTTGGAAGCCTGATGGTGTGTGAAGTTAGTGAGCCAAATTGAGTTGTTCTCCCACAAGAACCACTCGGCTGATTCTTCTTCAATATGCCCTTCTCCAACATGCAGTGTTTCCTTGATTGAATTAGCTCTCACACCAATATTTGCGTCTAGAGCCTTTGCATTGAGGGCTATCTGCAAATGGCTGTGGCGCTGAAGTTGCCTGTGAATGTGGAGTTGGTGGCATGTGAAACCCGCATGTGGAGCATTCGTTTGTGTGGGATGCTCTACCAGGTTCATTCCTAGATAATGCACTCAAAGGGCAATAGGAATAGAGTGTGAAAACTGAGTTTCCTTGAGAGCTGCTTGGAAGCCTGATGGTGTGTGAAGTTAGTGAGCCAAATGGAGTTGTTCTCCCACAAGAACCACTCGGCTGATCCTTCTTCAATATGCCCTTCACCAACATGCAGTGTTTCCTTGATTGAATTAGCTCTCACACCAATATTTGCGTCTAGAGCCTTTGCATTGAGGGCTATCTGAAAACGGCTGTGGCGCTGGAGTTGACTGTGAATGTGGAGTTGGTGGCATGTGAAACCCGCATGTGGAGCATTCGTTTGTGTGGGATGCTCTACCAGGTTCATTTCAGTCCTAGCCATACAAAGGGCACTAAGCATAGAGTGTGAAAACTGAGTTTCCTTGAGAGCTGCTTGGAAGCCTGATGGTGTGTGAAGGTAGTGAGCCAAATGGAGTTGTTCTCCCACAAGAACCACTCGGCTGATCGTTCTTCAATATGCCATTCACCAACATGCAGTGTTTCCTTGATTGAATTAGCTCTCACACCAATATTTGCGTCTAGAGCCTTTGCATTGAGGGCTATCTGAAAACGGCTGTGGCGCTGAAGTTGCCTGTGAATGTGGAGTTTGTGGCATGTGAAACCCGCATGTAGAGCATTCGTTTGTGTGGGATGCTCTACCAGGTTCATTCCTAGATAATGCACTCAAAGGGCAATAAGAATAGAGTGTGAAAACTGAGTTTCCTTGAGAGCTGCTTGGAAGCCTGATGGTGTGTGAAGTTAGTGAGCCAAATGGAGTTGTTCTCCCACAAGAACCACTCGGCTGATCCTTCTTCAATATGCCCTTCACCAACATGCAGTGTTTCCTTGATTGAATTAGCTCTCACACCAATATTTGCGTCTAGAGCCTTTGCATTGAGGGCTATCTGAAAACGGCTGTGGCGCTGAAGTTGCCTGTGAATGTGGAGTTGGTGGCATGTGAAACCCGCATGTGGAGCATTCGTTTATGTGGGATGCTCTCCGAGCTTCATTTCAGTCCTAGGCACTCAAAGAGCACTAAGCATAGAGTGTGAAAACTGAGTTTCCTTGAGAGCTGCTTGGAAGCCTGATGGTGTGTGAAGTTAGTGAGCCAAATGGAGTTGTTCTGCCACAAGAACCACTCGGCTGATTCTTCTTCAATATGCCCTTCACCAACATGCAGTGTTTCCTTGATTGAATTAGCTCTCACACCAATATTTGCGTCTAGAGCCTTTGCATTGAGGGCTATCTGAAAACAGCTGTGGCGCTGAAGTTGCCTGTGAATGTGGAGTTGGTGGCATGTGAAACCCGCATGTGGAGCATTCGTTTATGTGGGATGCTCTCCAAGCTTCATTTCAGTCCTAGGCACTCAAAGAGCACTAAGCATAGAGTGTGAAAACTGAGTTTCCTTGAGAGCTGCTTGGAAGCCTGATGGTGTGTGAAGTTAGTGAGCCAAATAGAGTTGTTCTCCCACAAGAACCACTCGGCTGATCCTTCTTCAATATGCCCTTCACCAACATGCAGTGTTTCCTTGATTGAATTAGCTCTCACACCAATATTTGCGTCTAGAGCCTTTGCATTGAGGGCTATCTGAAAACGGCTGTGGCGCTGAAGTTGACTGTGAATGTGGAGTTGGTGGCATGTGAAACCCGCATGTGGAGCATTCGTTTGTGTGGGATGCTCTACCATGTTCATTCCTAGATAATGCACTCAAAGGGCACTAAGCATAGAGTGTGAAAACTGAGTTTCCTTGAGAGCTGCTTGGAAGCCTGATGGTGTGTGAAGTTAGTGAGCCAAATGGAGTTGTTCTCCCACAAGAACCACTCGGCTGATCCTTCTTCAATATGCCCTTCACCAACATGCAGTGTTTCCTTGATTGAATTGGCTCTCACACCAATATTTGCGTCTAGAGCCTTTGCATTGAGGGCTATCTGAAAACAGCTGTGGCGCTGAAGTTGCCTGTGAATGTGGAGTTGGTGGCATGTGAAACCCGCATGTGGAGCATTCGTTTGTGTGGGATGCTGACCAAGCTTCATTTCAGTCCTAAACACAAAGAGCACTAAGCATAGAGTGTGAAAACTGAGTTTCCTTGAGAGCTGCTTGGAAGCCTGATGGTGTGTGAAGTTAGTGAGCCAAATGGAGTTGTTCTCCCACAAGAACCACTCGGCTGATCCTTCTTCAATATGCCCTTCACCAACATGCAGTGTTTCCTTGATTGAATTAGCTCTCACACCAATATTTGCGTCTAGAGCCTTTGCATTGAGGGCTATCTGAAAACGGCTGTGGCGCTGAAGTTGACTGTGAATGTGGAGTTGGTGGCATGTGAAACCCGCATGTAGAGCATTCGTTTGTGTGGGATGCTCTACCATGTTCATTCCTAGATAATGCACTCAAAGGGCAATAAGAATAGAGTGTGAAAACTGAGTTTCCTTGAGAGCTGCTTGGAAGCCTGATGGTGTGTGAAGTTAGTGAGCCAAATGGAGTTGTTCTGCCACAAGAACCACTCGGCTGATTCTTCTTCAATATGCCCTTCACCAACATGCAGTGTTTCCTTGATTGAATTAGCTCTCACACCAATATTTGCGTCTAGAGCCTTTGCATTGAGGGCTATCTGAAAACGGCTGTGGCGCTGAAGTTGCCTGTGAATGTGGAGTTGGTGGCATGTGAAACCAGCATGTGGAGCATTCCTTTATGTGGGATGCTCTCCAAGATTCATTTCAGTCCTAGGCACTCAAAGGGCACTTAGCATAGAGTGTGAAAACTGAGTTTCCTTGAGAGCTGCTTGGAAGCTTGATGGTGTGTGAAGTTAGTGAGCCAAATGGAGTTGTTCTCCCACAAGAACCACTCGGCTGATCCTTCTTCAATATGCCCTTCACCAACATGCAGTGTTTCCTTGATTGAATTAGCTCTCACACCAATATTTGCGTCTAGAGCCTTTGCATTGAGGGCTATCTGAAAACGGCTGTGGCGCTGAAGTTGCCTGTGAATGTGGAGTTGGTGGCATGTGAAACCTGCATTTGGAGCATTCGTTTATGTGGGATGCTCTCCAAGCTTCATTTCAGTCCTAGGCACTCAAAGAGCACTGAGCATAGAGTGTGAAAACTGAGTTTCCTTGAGAGCTGCTTGGAAGCCTGATGGTGTGTGAAGTTAGTGAGCCAAATGGAGTTGTTCTACCACAAGAACCACTCGGCTGATCCTTCTTCAATATGCCCTTCACCAACATGCAGTGTTTCCTTGATTGAATTAGCTCTCACACCAATATTTGCGTCTAGAGCCTTTGCATTGAGGGCTATCTGAAAACGGCTGTGGCGCTGAAGTTGCCTGTGAATGTGGAGTTGGTGGTATGTGAAACCCGCATGTGGAGCATTCGTTTGTGTGGGATGCTCTACCAGGTTCATTCCTAGATAATGCACTCAAAGGGCAATAGGAATAGAGTGTGAAAACTGAGTTTCCTTGAGAGCTGCTTGGAAGCCTGATGGTGTGTGAAGTTAGTGAGCCAAATGGAGTTGTTCTCCCACAAGAACCACTCGGCTGATCCTTCTTCAATATGCCCTTCACCAACATGCAGTGTTTCCTTGATTGAATTAGCTCTCACGCCAATATTTGCGTCTAGAGTCTTTGCATTGAGGGCTATCTGAAAACGGCTGTGGCGCTGAAGTTGCCTGTGAATGTGGAGTTGGTAGCATGTGAAACCCGCATGTGGAGCATTCCTTTATGTGGGATGCTCTCCAAGCTTCATTTCAGTCCTAGGCACTCAAAGGGCACTAAGCATAGAGTGTGAAAACTGAGTTTCCTTGAGAGCTGCTTGGAAGCCTGATGGTGTGTGAAGTTAGTGAGCCAAATGGAGTTGTTCTCCCACAAGAACCACTCGGCTGATCCTTCTTCAATATGCCCTTCACCAACATGCAGTGTTTCCTTGATTGAATTAGCTCTCACACCAATATTTGCGTCTAGAGCCTTTGCATTGAGGGCTATCTGAAAACGGCTGTGGCGCTGAAGTTGCCTGTGAATGTGGAGTTGGTGGCATGTGAAAACCGCATGTGGAGCATTCGTACGTGTGGGATGCTCTACCAGATTCATTCCTAGATAATGCACTCAAAGGGCACTAAGCATAGAGTGTGAAAACTGAGTTTCCTTGAGAGCTGCTTGGAAGCCTGATGGTGTGTGAATTTAGTGAGCCAAATGGAGTTGTTCTCCCACAGGAACCACTCGGCTGATCCTTCTTCAATATGCCCTTCACCAACATGCAGTGTTTCCTTGATTGAATTAGCTCTCACACCAATATTTGCGTCTAGAGCCTTTGCATTGAGGGCTATCTGAAAACGGCTGTGGCGCTGAAGTTGCCTGTGAATGTGGAGTTGGTGGCATGTGAAACCCGCATGTGGAGCATTCGTTTGTGTGGGATGCTCTACCAGGTTCATTCCTAGATAATGCACTCAAAGGGCACTAAGCATAGAGTATGAAAACTGAGTTTCCTTGAGAGCTGCTTGGAAGCCTGATGGTGTGTGAAGTTAGTGAGCCAAATGGAGTTGTTCTCCCACAAGATCCACTCGGCTGATTCTTCTTCAATATGCCCTTCACCAACATGCAGTGTTTCCTTGATTGAATTAGCTCTCACACCAATATTTGCGTCTAGAGCCTTTGCTTTGAGGGCTATCTGAAAACGGCTGTGGCGCTAAAGTTGACTGTGAATGTGGAGTTGGAGGCATGTGAAACCCGCATGTGGAGCATTCGTTTGTGTAGGATGCTCTACCAGGTTCATTCCTAGATAATGCACTCAAAGGGCACTAAGCATAGAGTGTGAAAACTGAGTTTCCTTGAGAGCTGCTTGGAAGCCTGATGGTGTGTGAAGTTAGTGAGCCAAATGGAGTTGTTCTCCCACAAGAACCACTCGGCTGATCCTTCTTCAATATGCCCTTCACCAACATGCAGTGTTTCCTTGATTGAATTAGCTCTCACACCAATATTTGCGTCTAGAGCCTTTGCATTGAGGGCTATCTGAAAACGGCTGTGGCGCTGAAGTTGACTGTGAATGTGGAGTTGGTGGCATGTGAAACCCGCATGTGGAGCATTCGTATGTGTGGGATGCTGACCAAGCTTCATTTCAGTCCTAGGCACACAAAGAGCACTAAGCATAGAGTGTGAAAACTGAGTTTCCTTGAGAGCTGCTTGGAAGCCTGATGGTGTGTGAAGTTAGTGAGCCAAATGGAGTTGTTCTCCCACAAGAAGCACTCGGCTGATCCTTCTTCAATATGCCCTTCACCAACATGCAGTGTTTCCTTGATTGAATTAGCTCTCACACCAATATTTGCGTCTAGAGCCTTTGCATTGAGGGCTATCTGAAAACGGCTGTAGCGCTGAAGTTGACTGTGAATGTGGAGTTGGTGGCATGTGAAACCCGCATGTGGAGCATTCGTTTGTGTGAGATGCTCTACCATGGTCATTCCTAGATAATGCACTCAAAGGGCAATAAGAATAGAGTGTGAAAACTGAGTTTCCTTGAGAGCTGCTTGGAAGCCTGATGGTGTGTGAAGTTAGTGAGCCAAATGGAGTTGTTCTCCCACAAGAACCACTCGGCTGATCCTTCTTCAATATGCCCTTCACCAACATGCAGTGTTTCCTTGATTGAATTAGCTCTCACACCAATATTTGCGTCTAGAGCCTTTGCATTGAACGCTATCAGAAAACGGCTGTGGCGCTGAAGTTGCCTGTGAATGTGGAGTTGGTGGCATGTGAAACCCGCATGTGGAGCATTCGTTTGTGTGGGATGCTCTACCAGGTTCATTCCTAGATAATGCACTCAAAGGGCAATAAGAATAGAGTGTGAAAACTGAGTTTCCTTGAGAGCTGCTTGGAATCCTGATATTGTGTGAAGTTAGTGAGCCAAATGGAGTTGTTCCCCCACAAGAACTACTCGGCTGATTCTTCTTCAATATGCCCTTCACCAACATGCAGTGTTTCCTTGATTGAATTAGCTCTCACACCAATATTTGCGTCTAGAGCCTTTGCATTGAGGGCTATCTGAAAACGGCTGTGGCGCTGAAGTTGACTGTGAATGTGGAGTTGGTGGCATGTGAAACCTGCATTTGGAGCATTCGTTTATGTGGGATGCTCTCCAAGCTTCATTTCAGTCCTAGGCACTCAAAGAGCACTAAGCATAGAGTGTGAAAACTGAGTTTCCTTGAGAGCTGCTTGGAAGCCTGATGGTGTGTGAAGTTAGTGAGCCAAATGGAGTTGTTCTGCCACAAGAACCACTCGGCTGATCCTTCTTCAATATGCCCTTCACCAACATGCAGTGTTTCCTTGATTGAATTAGCTCTCACACCAATATTTGCGTCTAGAGCCTTTGCATTGAGGGCTATCTGAAAACGGCTGTGGCGCTAAAGTTGCCTGTGAATGTGGAGTTGGTGGCATGTGAAACCCGCATGTGGAGCATTCGTTTGTGTGGGATGCTCTCCCAGCTTCATTTCAGTCCTAGGCACTCAAAGGGCACTAAGCATAGAGTGTGAAAACTGAGTTTCCTTGAGAGCTGCTTGGAAGCCTGATGGTGTGTGAAGTTAGTGAGCCAAATGGAGTTGTTCTCCCACAAGAACCACTCTGCTGATCCTTCTTCAATATGCCCTTCACCAACATGCAGTGTTTCCTTGATTGAATTAGCTCTCACACCAATATTTGCATCTAGAGCCTTTGCATTGAGGGCTATCTGAAAACGGCTGTAGCGCTGAAGTTGACTGTGAATGTGGAGTTGGTGGCATGTGAAACCCGCATGTGGAGCATTCGTTTGTGTGGGATGCTCTACCAGGTTCATTCCTAGATAATGCACTCAAAGGGCAATAAGAATAGAGTGTGAAAACTGAGTTTCCTTGAGAGCTGCTTGGAAGCCTGATGGTGTGTGAAGTTAGTGAGCCAAATGGAGTTGTTCTCCCACAAGAACCACTCGGCTGATCCTTCTTCAATATGCCCTTCAACAACATGCAGTGTTTCCTTGATTGAATTAGCTCTCACACCAATATTTGCGTCTAGAGCCTTTGCATTGAGGGCTATCTGAAAACGGCTGTGGCGCTGAAGTTGCCTGTGAATGTGGAGTTGGTGGCATGTGAAACCCGCATGTGGAGCATTCGTTTGTGTGGGATGCTCTACCAGGTTCATTCCTAGATAATGCACTCAAAGGGCACTAAGCATAGAGTATGAAAACTGAGTTTCCTTGAGAGCTGCTTGGAAGCCTGATGGTGTGTGAAGTTAGTGAGCCAAATGGAGTTGTTCTCCCACAAGATCCACTCGGCTGATTCTTCTTCAATATGCCCTTCACCAACATGCAGTGTTTCCTTGATTGAATTAGCTCTCACACCAATATTTGCGTCTAGAGCCTTTGCTTTGAGGGCTATCTGAAAACGGCTGTGGCGCTAAAGTTGACTGTGAATGTGGAGTTGGAGGCATGTGAAACCCGCATGTGGAGCATTCGTTTGTGTAGGATGCTCTACCAGGTTCATTCCTAGATAATGCACTCAAAGGGCACTAAGCATAGAGTGTGAAAACTGAGTTTCCTTGAGAGCTGCTTGGAAGCCTGATGGTGTGTGAAGTTAGTGAGCCAAATGGAGTTGTTCTCCCACAAGAACCACTCGGCTGATCCTTCTTCAATATGCCCTTCACCAACATGCAGTGTTTCCTTGATTGAATTAGCTCTCACACCAATATTTGCGTCTAGAGCCTTTGCATTGAGGGCTATCTGAAAACGGCTGTGGCGCTGAAGTTGACTGTGAATGTGGAGTTGGTGGCATGTGAAACCCGCATGTGGAGCATTCGTATGTGTGGGATGCTGACCAAGCTTCATTTCAGTCCTAGGCACACAAAGAGCACTAAGCATAGAGTGTGAAAACTGAGTTTCCTTGAGAGCTGCTTGGAAGCCTGATGGTGTGTGAAGTTAGTGAGCCAAATGGAGTTGTTCTCCCACAAGAACCACTCGGCTGATCCTTCTTCAATATGCCCTTCACCAACATGCAGTGTTTCCTTGATTGAATTAGCTCTCACACCAATATTTGCGTCTAGAGCCTTTGCATTGAGGGCTATCTGAAAACGGCTGTAGCGCTGAAGTTGACTGTGAATGTGGAGTTGGTGGCATGTGAAACCCGCATGTGGAGCATTCGTTTGTGTGGGATGCTCTACCATGGTCATTCCTAGATAATGCACTCAAAGGGCAATAAGAATAGAGTGTGAAAACTGAGTTTCCTTGAGAGCTGCTTGGAAGCCTGATGGTGTGTGAAGTTAGTGAGCCAAATGGAGTTGTTCTCCCACAAGAACCACTCGGCTGATCCTTCTTCAATATGCCCTTCACCAACATGCAGTGTTTCCTTGATTGAATTAGCTCTCACACCAATATTTGCGTCTAGAGCCTTTGCATTGAACGCTATCAGAAAACGGCTGTGGCGCTGAAGTTGCCTGTGAATGTGGAGTTGGTGGCATGTGAAACCCGCATGTGGAGCATTCGTTTGTGTGGGATGCTCTACCAGGTTCATTCCTAGATAATGCACTCAAAGGGCAATAAGAATAGAGTGTGAAAACTGAGTTTCCTTGAGAGCTGCTTGGAATCCTGATATTGTGTGAAGTTAGTGAGCCAAATGGAGTTGTTCCCCCACAAGAACTACTCGGCTGATTCTTCTTCAATATGCCCTTCACCAACATGCAGTGTTTCCTTGATTGAATTAGCTCTCACACCAATATTTGCGTCTAGAGCCTTTGCATTGAGGGCTATCTGAAAACGGCTGTGGCGCTGAAGTTGCCTGTGAATGTGGAGTTGGTGGCATGTGAAAACCGCAAGTGGAGCATTCGTTTGTGTGGGATGCTCTCCAAGCTTCATTTCAGTCCTAGGCACACAAAAAGCACTAAGCATATAGTGTGAAAACTGAGTTTCCTTGAGAGCTGCTTGGAAGCCTGATGGTGTGTGAAGTTAGTGAGCCAAATGGAGTTGTTCTCCCACAAGAACCACTCGGCTGATCCTTCTTCAATATGCCCTTTACCAACATGCAGTGTTTCCTTGATTGAATTAGCTCTCACACCAATATTTGCGTCTAGAGCCTTTGCATTGAGGGCTATCTGAAAACGGCTGTAGCGCTGAAGTTGACTGTGAATGTGGAGTTGGTGGCATGTGAAACCCGCATGTGGAGCATTCGTTTGTGTGGGATGCTCTACCAGGTTCATTTCAGTCCTAGCCATACAAAGGGCACTAAGCATAGAGTGTGAAAACTGAGTTTCCTTGAGAGCTGCTTGGAAGCCTGATGGTGTGTGAAGTTAGTGAGCCAAATGGAGTTGTTCTCCCACAAGAACCACTCGGCTGATCCTTCTTCAATATGCCCTTCACCAACATGCAGTGTTTCCTTGATTGAATCAGCTCTCACACCAATATTTGCGTCTAGAGCCTTTGCATTGAGGGCTATCTGAAAACGGCTGTGGCGCTGAAGTTGCCTGTGAATGTGGAGTTGGTGGCATGTGAAACCCGCATGTGGAGCATTCGTGTATGTGGGATGCTGACCAAGCTTCATTTCAGTCGTAGGCACACAAAGAGCACTAAGCATAGAGTGTGAAAACTGAGTTTCCTTGAGAGCTGCTTGGAAGCCTGATGGTGTGTGAAGTTAGTGAGCCAAATGGAGTTGTTCTCCCACAAGAACCACTCGGCTGATCCTTCTTCAATATGCCCTTCACCAACATGCAGTGTTTCCTTGATTGAATTAGCTCTCACACCAATATTTGCGTCTAGAGCCTTTGCATTGAGGGCTATCTGAAAACGGCTGTGGCGCTGAAGTTGACTGTGAATGTGGAGTTGGTGGCATGTGAAACCCGCATGTGGAGCATTCGTTTGCGTGGGATGCTCTACCAGGTTCATTCCTAGATAATGCACTCAAAGGGCACTAAGCATAGAGTGTGAAAACTGAGTTTCCTTGAGAGCTGCTTGGAAGCCTGATGGTGTGTGAAGTTAGTGAGCCAAATGGAGTTGTTCTCCCACAAGAACCACTCGGCTGATTCTCCTTCAATATGCCCTTCACCAACATGCAGTGTTTCCTTGATTGAATTAGCTCTCACACCAATATTTGCGTCTAGAGCCTTTGCATTGAGGGCTATCTGAAAACGGCTGTGGCGCTGAAGTTGCCTGTGAATGTGGAGTTGGTGGCATGTGAAACCCGCATGTGGAGCATTCGTTTGTGTGGGATGCTGACCAAGCTTCATTTCAGTCCTAGACACACAAAGAGCACTAAGCATAGAGTGTGAAAACTGAGTTTCCTTGAGAGCTGCTTGGAAGCCTGATGGTGTGTGAAGTTAGTGAGCCAAATGGAGTTGTTCTCCCACAAGAACCACTCGGCTGATCCTTCTTCAATATGCCCTTCACCAACATGCAGTGTTTCCTTGATTGAATTAGCTCTCACACCAATATTTGCGTCTAGAGCCTTTGCATTGAGGGCTATCTGAAAACGGCTGTGGCGCTGAAGTTGCCTGTGAATGTGGAGTTGGTGGCATGTGAAACCCGCATGTGGAGCATTCGTTTGTGTGGGATGCTCCCCCATGTTCATTCATAGATAATGCACTCAAAGGGCACTAAGCATAGAGTGTGAAAACTGAGTTTCCTTGAGAGCTGCTTGGAAACCTGATGGTGTGTGAAGTTAGTGAGCCAAATGGAGTTGTTCTCCCACAAGAACCACTCGGCTGATCCTTCTTCAATATGCCCTTCACCAACATGCAGTGTTTCCTTGATTGAATTAGCTCTCACACCAATATTTGCGTCTAGAGCCTTTGCATTGAGGGCTATCTGAAAACGGCTGTGGCGCTGAAGTTGCCTGTGAATGTGGAGTTGGTGGCATGTGAAACCCGCATGTGGAGCATTCGTTTGTGTGGGATGCTCTCCAAGCTTCATTTCAGTCCTAGGCACACAAAAAGCACTAAGCATAGAGTGTGAAAACTGAGTTTCCTTGAGAGCTGCTTGGAAGCCTGATGGTGTGTGAAGTTAGTGAGCCAAATGGAGTTGTTCTCCCACAAGAACCACTCGGCTGATTCTTCTTCAATATGCCCTTCACCAACATGCAGTGTTTCCTTGATTGAATTAGCTCTCACACCAATATTTGCGTCTAGAGCCTTTGCATTGAGGGCTATCTGAAAACGGCTGTAGCGCTGAAGTTGACTGTGAATGTGGAGTTGGTGGCATGTGAAACCCGCATGTGGAGCATTCGTTTGTGTGGGATGCTCTACCATGTTCATTCCTAGATAATGCACTCAAAGGGCAATAAGAATAGAGTGTGAAAACTGAGTTTCCTTGAGAGCTGCTTGGAAGCCTGATGGTGTGTGAAGTTAGTGAGCCAAATGGAGTTGTTCTCCCACACGAACCCCTCGGCTGATTCTTCTTCAATATGCCCTTCACCAACATGCAGTGTTTCCTTGATTGAATTAGCTCTCACACCAATATTTGCGTGTAGAGCCTTTGCATTGAGGGCTATCTGAAAACGGCTGTGGCGCTGAAGTTGACTGTGAATGTGGAGTTGGTGGCATGTGAAACCCGCATGTGGAGCATTCGTTTGTGTGGGATGCTCTACCAGGTTCATTCCTAGATAATGCACTCAAAGTGCACTAAGCATAGAGTGTGAAAACTGAGTTTCCTTGAGAGCTGCTTGGAAGCCTGATGGTGTGTGAAGTTAGTGAGCCAAATGGAGTTGTTCTCCCACAAGAACCACTCGGCTGATCCTTCTTCAATATGCCATTCACCAACATGCAGTGTTTCCTTGATTGAATCAGCTCTCACACCAATATTTGCGTCTAGAGCCTTTGCATTGAGGGCTATCTGAAAACGGCTGTGGGGCTAAAGTTGCCTGTGAATGTGGAGTTGGTGGCATGTGAAACCCGCATGTGGAGCATTCGTTTGCGTGGGATGCTCTACCAGGTTCATTCCTAGATAATGCACTCAAAGGGCACTAAGCATAGAGTGTGAAAACTGAGTTTCCTTGAGAGCTGCTTGGAAGCCTGATGGTGTGTGAAGTTAGTGAGCCAAATGGAGTTGTTCTCCCACAAGAACCACTCGGCTGATCCTTCTTCAATATGCCCTTCACCAACATGCAGTGTTTCCTTGATTGAATTAGCTCTCACACCAATATTTGCGTCTAGAGCCTTTGCATTGAGGGCTATCTGAAAACGGCTGTGGCGCTGAAGTTGCCTGTGAATGTGGAGTTGGTGGCATGTGAAACCCGCATGTGGAGCATTCGTTTGTGTGGGATGCTGACCAAGCTTCATTTCAGTCCTAGGCACACAAAGAGCACTAAGCATAGAGTGTGAAAACTGAGTTTCCTTGAGAGCTGCTTGGAAGCCTGATGGTGTGTGAAGTTAGTGAGCCAAATGGAGTTGTTCTCCCACAAGAAGCACTCGGCTGATCCTTCTTCAATATGCCCTTCACCAACATGCAGTGTTTCCTTGATTGAATTAGCTCTCACACCAATATTTGCGTCTAGAGCCTTTGCATTGAGGGCTATCTGAAAACGGCTGTGGCGCTGAAGTTGCCTGTGAATGTGGAGTTGGTGGCATGTGAAACCCGCATGTGGAGCATTCGTTTGTGTGGGATGCTCCCCCATGTTCATTCATAGATAATGCACTCAAAGGGCACTAAGCATAGAGTGTGAAAACTGAGTTTCCTTGAGAGCTGCTTGGAAACCTGATGGTGTGTGAAGTTAGTGAGCCAAATGGAGTTGTTCTCCCACAAGAACCACTCGGCTGATCCTTCTTCAATATGCCCTTCACCAACATGCAGTGTTTCCTTGATTGAATTAGCTCTCACACCAATATTTGCGTCTAGAGCCTTTGCATTGAGGGCTATCTGAAAACGGCTGTGGCGCTGAAGTTGCCTGTGAATGTGGAGTTGGTGGCATGTGAAAACCGCATGTGGAGCATTCGTTTGTGTGGGATGCTCTCCAAGCTTCATTTCAGTCCTAGGCACACAAAAAGCACTAAGCATAGAGTGTGAAAACTGAGTTTCCTTGAGAGCTGCTTGGAAGCCTGATGGTGTGTGAAGTTAGTGAGCCAAATGGAGTTGTTCTCCCACAAGAACCACTCGGCTGATTCTTCTTCAATATGCCCTTCACCAACATGCAGTGTTTCCTTGATTGAATTAGCTCTCACACCAATATTTGCGTCTAGAGCCTTTGCATTGAGGGCTATCTGAAAACGGCTGTAGCGCTGAAGTTGACTGTGAATGTGGAGTTGGTGGCATGTGAAACCCGCATGTGGAGCATTCGTTTGTGTGGGATGCTCTACCAGGTTCATTCCTAGATAATGCACTCAAAGGGCAATAAGAATAGAGTGTGAAAACTGAGTTTCCTTGAGAGCTGCTTGGAAGCCTGATGGTGTGTGAAGTTAGTGAGCCAAATGGAGTTGTTCTCCCACACGAACCCCTCGGCTGATTCTTCTTCAATATGCCCTTCACCAACATGCAGTGTTTCCTTGATTGAATTAGCTCTCACACCAATATTTGCGTGTAGAGCCTTTGCATTGAGGGCTATCTGAAAACGGCTGTGGCGCTGAAGTTGACTGTGAATGTGGAGTTGGTGGCATGTGAAACCCGCATGTGGAGCATTCGTTTGTGTGGGATGCTCTACCAGGTTCATTCCTAGATAATGCACTCAAAGAGCACTAAGCATAGAGTGTGAAAACTGAGTTTCCTTGAGAGCTGCTTGGAAGCCTGATGGTGTGTGAAGTTAGTGAGCCAAATGGAGTTGTTCTCCCACAAGAACCACTCGGCTGATCCTTCTTCAATATGCCATTCACCAACATGCAGTGTTTCCTTGATTGAATCAGCTCTCACACCAATATTTGCGTCTAGAGCCTTTGCATTGAGGGCTATCTGAAAACGGCTGTGGGGCTAAAGTTGCCTGTGAATGTGGAGTTGGTGGCATGTGAAACCCGCATGTGGAGCATTCGTTTGCGTGGGATGCTCTACCAGGTTCATTCCTAGATAATGCACTCAAAGGGCACTAAGCATAGAGTGTGAAAACTGAGTTTCCTTGAGAGCTGCTTGGAAGCCTGATGGTGTGTGAAGTTAGTGAGCCAAATGGAGTTGTTCTCCCACAAGAACCACTCGGCTGATCCTTCTTCAATATGCCCTTCACCAACATGCAGTGTTTCCTTGATTGAATTAGCTCTCACACCAATATTTGCGTCTAGAGCCTTTGCATTGAGGGCTATCTGAAAACGGCTGTGGCGCTGAAGTTGCCTGTGAATGTGGAGTTGGTGGCATGTGAAACCCGCATGTGGAGCATTCGTTTGTGTGGGATGCTGACCAAGCTTCATTTCAGTCCTAGGCACACAAAGAGCACTAAGCATAGAGTGTGAAAACTGAGTTTCCTTGAGAGCTGCTTGGAAGCCTGATGGTGTCTGAAGTTAGTGAGCCAAATGGAGTTGTTCTCCCACACGAACCCCTCGGCTGATTCTTCTTCAATATGCCCTTCACCAACATGCAGTGTTTCCTTGATTGAATTAGCTCTCACACCAATATTTGCGTCTAGAGCCTTTGCATTGAGGGCTATCTGAAAAAGGCTGTGGCGTTGAAGTTGCCTGTGAATGTGGAGTTGGTGGCATGTGAAACCCGCATGTGGAGCATTCGTTTGTGTGGGATGCTCTACCAGGTTCATTCCTAGAAATGCACTCAAAGTGCACTAAGCATAGAGTGTGAAAACTGAGTTTCCTTGAGAGCTGCTTGGAAGCCTGATGGTGTGTGAAGTTAGTGAGCCAAATGGAGTTGTTCTCCCACAAGAACCACTCGGCTTATCCTTCTTCAATATGCCCTTCACCAACATGCAGTGTTTCCTTGATTGAATCAGCTCTCACACCAATATTTGCGTCTAGAGCCTTTGCATTGAGGGCTATCTGAAAACGGCTATGGCGCTGAAGTTGCCTGTGAATGTGGAGTTGGTGGCATGTGAAACCCGCATGTGGAGCATTCGTTTGTGTGGGATGCTCCCCCATGTTCATTCATAGATAATGCACTCAAAGGGCACTAAGCATAGAGTGTGAAAACTGAGTTTCCTTGAGAGCTGCTTGGAAACCTGATGGTGTGTGAAGTTAGTGAGCCAAATGGAGTTGTTCTCCCACAAGAACCACTCGGCTGATCCTTCTTCAATATGCCCTTCACCAACATGCAGTGTTTCCTTGATTGAATTAGCTCTCACACCAATATTTGCGTCTAGAGCCTTTGCATTGAGGGCTATCTGAAAACGGCTGTGGCGCTGAAGTTGCCTGTGAATGTGGAGTTGGTGGCATGTGAAACCCGCATGTGGAGCATTCGTTTGTGTGGGATGCTCTCCAAGCTTCATTTCAGTCCTAGGCACACAAAAAGCACTAAGCATAGAG
Source organism: Ochotona princeps (assembly GCF_030435755.1). Lineage (NCBI taxonomy): Eukaryota > Metazoa > Chordata > Mammalia > Lagomorpha > Ochotonidae > Ochotona > Ochotona princeps. The sequence goes on along the minus strand of NW_026699941.1, from coordinate 153,891 downwards.
TGTGAAAACTGAGTTTCCTTGAGAGCTGCTTGGAAGCCTGATGGTGTGTGAAGTTAGTGAGCCAAATGGAGTTGTTCTCCCACAAGAACCACTCGGCTGATTCTTCTTCAATATGCCCTTCACCAACATGCAGTGTTTCCTTGATTGAATTAGCTCTCACACCAATATTTGCGTCTAGAGCCTTTGCATTGAGGGCTATCTGAAAACGGCTGTAGCGCTGAAGTTGACTGTGAATGTGGAGTTGGTGGCATGTGAAACCCGCATGTGGAGCATTCGTTTGTGTGGGATGCTCTACCATGTTCATTCCTAGATAATGCACTCAAAGGGCAATAAGAATAGAGTGTGAAAACTGAGTTTCCTTGAGAGCTGCTTGGAAGCCTGATGGTGTGTGAAGTTAGTGAGCCAAATGGAGTTGTTCTCCCACACGAACCCCTCGGCTGATTCTTCTTCAATATGCCCTTCACCAACATGCAGTGTTTCCTTGATTGAATTAGCTCTCACACCAATATTTGCGTGTAGAGCCTTTGCATTGAGGGCTATCTGAAAACGGCTGTGGCGCTGAAGTTGACTGTGAATGTGGAGTTGGTGGCATGTGAAACCCGCATGTGGAGCATTCGTTTGTGTGGGATGCTCTACCAGGTTCATTCCTAGATAATGCACTCAAAGTGCACTAAGCATAGAGTGTGAAAACTGAGTTTCCTTGAGAGCTGCTTGGAAGCCTGATGGTGTGTGAAGTTAGTGAGCCAAATGGAGTTGTTCTCCCACAAGAACCACTCGGCTGATCCTTCTTCAATATGCCATTCACCAACATGCAGTGTTTCCTTGATTGAATCAGCTCTCACACCAATATTTGCGTCTAGAGCCTTTGCATTGAGGGCTATCTGAAAACGGCTGTGGGGCTAAAGTTGCCTGTGAATGTGGAGTTGGTGGCATGTGAAACCCGCATGTGGAGCATTCGTTTGCGTGGGATGCTCTACCAGGTTCATTCCTAGATAATGCACTCAAAGGGCACTAAGCATAGAGTGTGAAAACTGAGTTTCCTTGAGAGCTGCTTGGAAGCCTGATGGTGTGTGAAGTTAGTGAGCCAAATGGAGTTGTTCTCCCACAAGAACCACTCGGCTGATCCTTCTTCAATATGCCCTTCACCAACATGCAGTGTTTCCTTGATTGAATTAGCTCTCACACCAATATTTGCGTCTAGAGCCTTTGCATTGAGGGCTATCTGAAAACGGCTGTGGCGCTGAAGTTGCCTGTGAATGTGGAGTTGGTGGCATGTGAAACCCGCATGTGGAGCATTCGTTTGTGTGGGATGCTGACCAAGCTTCATTTCAGTCCTAGGCACACAAAGAGCACTAAGCATAGAGTGTGAAAACTGAGTTTCCTTGAGAGCTGCTTGGAAGCCTGATGGTGTCTGAAGTTAGTGAGCCAAATGGAGTTGTTCTCCCACAAGAACCACTCGGCTGATTCTTCTTCAATATGCCCTTCACCAACATGCAGTGTTTCCTTGATTGAATTAGCTCTCACACCAATATTTGCGTCTAGAGCCTTTGCATTGAGGGCTATCTGAAAAAGGCTGTGGCGTTGAAGTTGCCTGTGAATGTGGAGTTGGTGGCATGTGAAACCCGCATGTGGAGCATTCGTTTGTGTGGGATGCTCTACCAGGTTCATTCCTAGATAATGCACTCAAAGTGCACTAAGCATAGAGTGTGAAAACTGAGTTTCCTTGAGAGCTGCTTGGAAGCCTGATGGTGTGTGAAGTTAGTGAGCCAAATGGAGTTGTTCTCCCACAAGAACCACTCGGCTTATCCTTCTTCAATATGCCCTTCACCAACATGCAGTGTTTCCTTGATTGAATCAGCTCTCACACCAATATTTGCGTCTAGAGCCTTTGCATTGAGGGCTATCTGAAAACGGCTATGGCGCTGAAGTTGCCTGTGAATGTGGAGTTGGTGGCATGTGAAACCCGCATGTGGAGCATTCGTTTGCGTGGGATGCTCTATCAGGTTCATTCCTAGATAATGCACTCAAAGGGCACTAAGCATAGAGTGTGAAAACTGAGTTTCCTTGAGAGCTGCTTGGAAGCCTGATGGTGTGTGAAGTTAGTGAGCCAAATGGAGTTGTTCTCCCACAAGAACCACTCGGCTGATCCTTCTTCAATATGCCCTTCACCAACATGCAGTGTTTCCTTGATTGAATTAGCTCTCACACCAATATTTGCGTCTAGAGCCTTTGCATTGAGGGCTATCTGAAAACGGCTGTGGCGCTGAAGTTGCCTGTGAATGTGGAGTTGGTGGCATGTGAAACCCGCATGTGGAGCATTCGTTTGCGTGGGATGCTCTATCAGGTTCATTCCTAGATAATGCACTCAAAGGGCACTAAGCATAGAGTGTGAAAACTGAGTTTCCTTGAGAGCTGCTTGGAAGCCTGATGGTGTGTGAAGTTAGTGAGCCAAATGGAGTTGTTCTCCCACCAGAACCACTCGGCTGATCCTTCTTCAATATGCCCTTCACCAACATGCAGTGTTTCCTTGATTGAATTAGCTCTCACACCAATATTTGCGTCTAGAGCCTTTGCATTGAGGGCTATCTGAAAACGGCTGTGGCGCTGAAGTTGCCTGTGAATGTGGAGTTGGTGGCATGTGAAACCCGCATGTGGAGCATTCGTTTGCGTGGGATGCTCTACCAGGTTCATTCCTAGATAATGCACTCAAAGGGCACTAAGCATAGAGTGTGAAAACTGAGTTTCCTTGAGAGCTGCTTGGAAGCCTGATGGTGTGTGAAGTTAGTGAGCCAAATGGAGTTGTTCTCCCACCAGAACCACTCGGCTGATTCTTCTTCAATATGCCCTTCACCAACATGCAGTGTTTCCTTGATTGAATTAGCTCTCACACCAATATTTGCGTCTAGAGCCTTTGCTTTGAGGGCTATCTGAAAACGGCTGTGGCGCTAAAGTTGACTGTGAATGTGGAGTTGGAGGCATGTGAAACCCGCATGTGGAGCATTCGTTTGTGTAGGAAGCTCTACCAGGTTCATTCCTAGATAATGCACTCAAAGGGCACTAAGCATAGAGTGTGAAAACTGAGTTTCCTTGAGAGCTGCTTGGAAGCCTGATGGTGTGTGAAGTTAGTGAGCCAAATGGAGTTGTTCTCCCACAAGAACCACTCGGCTGATCCTTCTTCAATATGCCCTTCACCAACATGCAGTGTTTCCTTGATTGAATTAGCTCTCACACCAATATTTGCGTCTAGAGCCTTTGCATTGAGGGCTATCTGAAAACGGCTGTGGCGCTGAAGTTGACTGTGAATGTGGAGTTGGTGGCATGTGAAACCCGCATGTGGAGCATTCGTTTGTGTGGGATGCTGACCAAGCTTCATTTCAGTCCTAGGCACACAAAGAGCACTAAGCATAGAGTGTGAAAACTGAGTTTCCTTGAGAGCTGCTTGGAAGCCTGATGGTGTGTGAAGTTAGTGAGCCAAATGGAGTTGTTCTCCCACAAGATCCACTCGGCTGATTCTTCTTCAATATGCCCTTCACCAACATGCAGTGTTTCTTGATTGAATTAGCTCTCACACCAATATTTGCGTCTAGAGCCTTTGCTTTGAGGGCTATCTGAAAACGGCTGTGGCGCTAAAGTTGACTGTGAATGTGAAGTTGGAGGCATGTGAAACCCGCATGTGGAGCATTCGTTTGTGTAGGATGCTCTACCAGGTTCATTCCTAGATAATGCACTCAAAGGGCACTAAGCATAGAGTGTGAAAACTGAGTTTCCTTGAGAGCTGCTTGGAAGCCTGATGGTGTGTGAAGTTAGTGAGCCAAATGGAGTTGTTTCCCACAAGAACCACTCGGCTGATCCTTCTTCAATATGCCCTTCACCAACATGCAGTGTTTCCTTGATTGAATTAGCTCTCACACCAATATTTGCGTCTAGAGCCTTTGCATTGAGGGCTATCTGAAAACCGGCTGTGGCGCTGAAGTTGACTGTGAATGTGGAGTTGGTGGCATGTGAAACCCGCATGTGGAGCATTCGTATGTGTGGGATGCTGACCAAGCTTCATTTCAGTCCTAGGCACACAAAGAGCACTAAGCATAGAGTGTGAAAACTGAGTTTCCTTGAGAGCTGCTTGGAAGCCTGATGGTGTGTGAAGTTAGTGAGCCAAATGGAGTTGTTCTCCCACAAGAACCACTCGGCTGATCCTTCTTCAATATGCCCTTCACCAACATGCAGTGTTTCCTTGATTGAATTAGCTCTCACACCAATATTTGCGTCTAGAGCCTTTGCATTGAGGGCTATCTGAAAACGGCTGTGGCGCTGAAGTTGACTGTGAATGTGGAGTTGGTGGCATGTGAAACCCGCATGTGGAGCATTCGTTTGTGTGGGATGCTCTACCATGGTCATTCCTAGATAATGCACTCAAAGGGCAATAAGAATAGAGGTGAAAACTGAGTTTCCTTGAGAGCTGCTTGGAAGCCTGATGGTGTGTGAAGTTAGTGAGCCAAATGGAGTTGTTCTCCCACAAGAACCACTCGGCTGATCCTTCTTCAATATGCCCTTCACCAACATGCAGTGTTTCCTTGATTGAATTAGCTCTCACACACCAATATTTGCGTCTAGAGCCTTTGCATTGAGGGCTATCTGAAAACAGCTGTGGCGCTGAAGTTGCCTGTGAATGTGGAGTTGGTGGCATGTGAAACCCGCATGTAGAGCATTCGTTTGTGTGGGATGCTCTACCAGGTTCATTTCAGTCCTAGCCATACAAAGGGTACTAAGCATAGAGTGTGAAAACTGAGTTTCCTTGAGAGCTGCTTGGAAGCCTGATGGTGTGTGAAGTTAGTGAGCCAAATGGAGTTGTTCTCCCACAAGAACCACTCGGCTGATCCTTCTTCAATATGCCCTTCACCAACATGCAGTGTTTCCTTGATTGAATTAGCTCTCACACCAATATTTGCTTCTAGAGCCTTTGCATTGAACGCTATCAGAAAACGGCTGTGGCGCTGAAGTTGACTATGAATGTGGAGTTGGTGGCATGTGAAACCCGCATGTGGAGCATTCGTTTGTGTGGGATGCTCTACCAGGTTCATTCCTAGATAATGCACTCAAAGGGCAATAAGAATAGAGTGTGAAAACTGAGTTTCCTTGAGAGCTGCTTGGAATCCTGATATTGTGTGAAGTTAGTGAGCCAAATGGAGTTGTTCTCCCACAAGAACTACTCGGCTGATTCTTCTTCAATATGCCCTTCACCAACATGCAGTGTTTCCTTGATTGAATTAGCTCTCACACCAATATTTGCGTCTAGAGCCTTTGCATTGAGGGCTATCTGAAAACGGCTGTGACGCTGAAGTTGCCTGTGAATGTGGAGTTGGTGGCATGTGAAACCCGCAAGTGGAGCATTCGTTTGTGTGGGATGCTCTCCAAGCTTCATTTCAGTCCTAGGCACACAAAAAGCACTAAGCATATAGTGTGAAAACTGAGTTTCCTTGAGAGCTGCTTGGAAGCCTGATGGTGTGTGAAGTTAGTGAGCCCAAATGGAGTTGTTCTCCCATAAGAACCACTCGGCTGATCCTTCTTCAATATGCCCTTTACCAACATGCAGTGTTTCCTTGATTGAATTAGCTCTCACACCAATATTTGCGTCTAGAGCCTTTGCATTGAGGGCTATCTGAAAACGGCTGTAGCGCTGAAGTTGACTGTGAATGTGGAGTTGGTGGCATGTGAAACCCGCATGTGGAGCATTCGTTTGTGTGGGATGCTCTACCAGGTTCATTCCTAGATAATGCACTCAAAGGGCACTAAGCATAGAGTGTGAAAACTGAGTTTCCTTGAGAGCTGCTTGGAAGCCTGATGGTGTGTGAAGTTAGTGAGCCAAATGGAGTTGTTCTCCCACAAGAACCACTCGGCTGATCCTTCTTCAATATGCCCTTCACCAACATGCAGTGTTTCCTTGATTGAATCAGCTCTCACACCAATATTTGCGTCTAGAGCCTTTGCATTGAGGGCTATCTGAAAACGGCTGTGGCGCTGAAGTTGACTGTGAATGTGGAGTTGGTGGCATGTGAAACCCGCATGTGGAGCATTCGTGTATGTGGGATGCTGACCAAGCTTCATTTCAGTCGTAGGCACACAAAGAGCACTAAGCATAGAGTGTGAAAACTGAGTTTCCTTGAGAGCTGCTTGGAAGCCTGATGGTGTGTGAAGTTAGTGAGCCAAATGGAGTTGTTCTCCCACAAGAACCACTCGGCTGATCCTTCTTCAATATGCCCCTTCACCAACATGCAGTGTTTCCTTGATTGAATTAGCTCTCACACCAATATTTGCGTCTAGAGCCTTTGCATTGAGGGCTATCTGAAAACGGCTGTGGCGCTGAAGTTGCCTGTGAATGTGGAGTTGGTGGCATGTGAAACCCGCATGTGGAGCATTCGTTTGCGTGGGATGCTCTACCAGGTTCATTCCTAGATAATGCACTCAAAGGGCACTAAGCATAGAGTGTGAAAACTGAGTTTCCTTGAGAGGTGCTTGGAAGCCTGATGGTGTGTGAAGTTAGTGAGCCAAATGGAGTTGTTCTCCCACAAGAACCACTCGGCTGATTCTCCTTGAATATGCCCTTCACCAACATGCAGTGTTTCCTTGATTGAATTAGCTCTCACAACCAATATTTGCGTCTAGAGCCTTTGCTTTGAGGGCTATCTGAAAACGGCTGTGGCGCTAAAGTTGACTGTGAATGTGGAGTTGGAGGCATGTGAAACCCGCATGTGGAGCATTCGTTTGTGTAGGATGCTCTACCAGGTTCATTCCTAGATAATGCACTCAAAGGGCACTAAGCATAGAGTGTGAAAACTGAGTTTCCTTGAGAGCTGCTTGGAAGCCTGATGGTGTGTGAAGTTAGTGAGCCAAATGGAGTTGTTCTCCCACAAGAACCACTCGGCTGATCCTTCTTCAATATGCCCTTCACCAACATGCAGTGTTTCCTTGATTGAATTAGCTCTCACACCAATATTTGCGTCTAGAGCCTTTGCATTGAGGGCTATCTGAAAACGGCTGTGGCGCTGAAGTTGCCTGTGAATGTGGAGTTGGTGGCATGTGAAACCCGCATGTGGAGCATTCGTTTGTGTGGGATGCTGACCAAGCTTCATTTCAGTCCTAGACACACAAAGAGCACTAAGCATAGAGTGTGAAAACTGAGTTTCCTTGAGAGCTGCTTGGAAGCCTGATGGTGTGTGAAGTTAGTGAGCCAAATGGAGTTGTTCTCCCACAAGAACCACTCGGCTGATCCTTCTTCAATATGCCCTTCACCAACATGCAGTGTTTCCTTGATTGAATTAGCTCTCACACCAATATTTGCGTCTAGAGCCTTTGCATTGAGGGCTATCTGAAAACGGCTGTGGCGCTGAAGTTGCCTGTGAATGTGGAGTTGCTGGCATGTGAAACCCGCATGTGGAGCATTCGTTTGTGTGGGATGCTCCCCCATGTTCATTCATAGATAATGCACTCAAAGGGCACTAAGCATAGAGTGTGAAAACTGAGTTTCCTTGAGAGCTGCTTGGAAACCTGATGGTGTGTGAAGTTAGTGAGCCAAATGGAGTTGTTCTCCCACAAGAACCACTCGGCTGATCCTTCTTCAATATGCCCTTCACCAACATGCAGTGTTTCCTTGATTGAATTAGCTCTCACACCAATATTTGCGTCTAGAGCCTTTGCATTGAGGGCTATCTGAAAACGGCTGTGGCGCTGAAGTTGCCTGTGAATGTGGAGTTGGTGGCATGTGAAACCCGCATGTGGAGCATTCGTTTGTGTGGATGCTCTCCAAGCTTCATTTCAGTCCTAGGCACACAAAAAGCACTAAGCATAGAGTGTGAAAACTGAGTTTCCTTGAGAGCTGCTTGGAAGCCTGATGGTGTGTGAAGTTAGTGAGCCAAATGGAGTTGTTCTCCCACAAGAACCACTCGGCTGATTCTTCTTCAATATGCCCTTCACCAACATGCAGTGTTTCCTTGATTGAATTAGCTCTCACACCAATATTTGCGTCTAGAGCCTTTGCATTGAGGGCTATCTGAAAACGGCTGTAGCGCTGAAGTTGACTGTGAATGTGGAGTTGGTGGCATGTGAAACCCGCATGTGGAGCATTCGTTTGTGTGGGATGCTCTACCATGTTCATTCCTAGATAATGCACTCAAAGGGCAATAAGAATAGAGTGTGAAAACTGAGTTTCCTTGAGAGCTGCTTGGAAGCCTGATGGTGTGTGAAGTTAGTGAGCCAAATGGAGTTGTTCTCCCACACGAACCCCTCGGCTGATTCTTCTTCAATATGCCCTTCACCAACATGCAGTGTTTCCTTGATTGAATTAGCTCTCACACCAATATTTGCGTGTAGAGCCTTTGCATTGAGGGCTATCTGAAAACGGCTGTGGCGCTGAAGTTGACTGTGAATGTGGAGTTGGTGGCATGTGAAACCCGCATGTGGAGCATTCGTTTGTGTGGGATGCTCTACCAGGTTCATTCCTAGATAATGCACTCAAAGTGCACTAAGCATAGAGTGTGAAAACTGAGTTTCCTTGAGAGCTGCTTGGAAGCCTGATGGTGTGTGAAGTTAGTGAGCCAAATGGAGTTGTTCTCCCACAAGAACCACTCGGCTGATCCTTCTTCAATATGCCCTTCACCAACATGCAGTGTTTCCTTGATTGAATTAGCTCTCACACCAATATTTGCGTCTAGAGCCTTTGCATTGAGGGCTATCTGAAAACGGCTGTGGCGCTGAAGTTGCCTGTGAATGTGGAGTTGGTGGCATGTGAAACCCGCATGTGGAGCATTCGTGCTTTGTGTGGGATGCTGACCAAGCTTCATTTCAGTCCTAGGCACACAAAGAGCACTAAGCATAGAGTGTGAAAACTGAGTTTCCTTGAGAGCTGCTTGGAAGCCTGATGGTGTGTGAAGTTAGTGAGCCAAATGGAGTTGTTCTCCCACAAGAACCACTCGGCTGATCCTTCTTCAATATGCCCTTCACCAACATGCAGTGTTTCCTTGATTGAATTAGCTCTCACACCAATATTTGCGTCTAGAGCCTTTGCATTGAGGGCTATCTGAAAACGGCTGTGGCGCTGAAGTTGCCTGTGAATGTGGAGTTGGTGGCATGTGAAACCCGCATGTGGAGCATTCGTTTGTGTGGGATGCTCCCCCCATGTTCATTCATAGATAATGCACTCAAAGGGCACTAAGCATAGAGTGTGAAAACTGAGTTTCCTTGAGAGCTGCTTGGAAACCTGATGGTGTGTGAAGTTAGTGAGCCAAATGGAGTTGTTCTCCCACAAGAACCACTCGGCTGATCCTTCTTCAATATGCCCTTCACCAACATGCAGTGTTTCCTTGATTGAATTAGCTCTCACACCAATATTTGCGTCTAGAGCCTTTGCATTGAGGGCTATCTGAAAACGGCTGTGGCGCTGAAGTTGCCTGTGAATGTGGAGTTGGTGGCATGTGAAACCCGCATGTGGAGCATTCGTTTGTGTGGGATGCTCTCCAAGCTTCATTTCAGTCCTAGGCACACAAAAAGCACTAAGCATAGAGTGTGAAAACTGAGTTTCCTTGAGAGCTGCTTGGAAGCCTGATGGTGTGTGAAGTTAGTGAGCCAAATGGAGTTGTTCTCCCACAAGAACCACTCGGCTGATTCTTCTTCAATATGCCCTTCACCAACATGCAGTGTTTCCTTGATTGAATTAGCTCTCACACCAATATTTGCGTGTAGAGCCTTTGCATTGAGGGCTATCTGAAAACGGCTGTGGCGCTGAAGTTGACTGTGAATGTGGAGTTGGTGGCATGTGAAACCCGCATGTGGAGCATTCGTTTGTGTGGGATGCTCTACCAGGTTCATTCCTAGATAATGCACTCAAAGTGCACTAAGCATAGAGTGTGAAAACTGAGTTTCCTTGAGAGCTGCTTGGAAGCCTGATGGTGTGTGAAGTTAGTGAGCCAAATGGAGTTGTTCTCCCACAAGAACCACTCGGCTGATCCTTCTTCAATATGCCATTCACCAACAAGCAGTGTTTCCTTGATTGAATCAGCTCTCACACCAATATTTGCGTCTAGAGCCTTTGCATTGAGGGCTATCTGAAAACGGCTGTGGGGCTAAAGTTGCCTGTGAATGTGGAGTTGGTGGCATGTGAAACCCGCATGTGGAGCATTCGTTTGCGTGGGATGCTCTACCAGGTTCATTCCTAGATAATGCACTCAAAGGGCACTAACCATAGAGTGTGAAAACTGAGTTTCCTTGAGAGCTGCTTGGAAGCCTGATGGTGTGTGAAGTTAGTGAGCCAAATGGAGTTGTTCTCCCACAAGAACCACTCGGCTGATCCTTCTTCAATATGCCCTTCACCAACATGCAGTGTTTCCTTGATTGAATTAGCTCTCACACCAATATTTGCGTCTAGAGCCTTTGCATTGAGGGCTATCTGAAAACGGCTGTGGCGCTGAAGTTGACTGTGAATGTGGAGTTGGTGGCATGTGAAACCCCGCATGTGGAGCATTCGTTTGTGTGGGATGCTGACCAAGCTTCATTTCAGTCCTAGGCACACAAAGAGCACTAAGCATAGAGTGTGAAAACTGAGTTTCCTTGAGAGCTGCTTGGAAGCCTGATGGTGTCTGAAGTTAGTGAGCCAAATGGAGTTGTTCTCCCACACGAACCCCTCGGCTGATTCTTCTTCAATATGCCCTTCACCAACATGCAGTGTTTCCTTGATTGAATTAGCTCTCACACCAATATTTGCGTCTAGAGCCTTTGCATTGAGGGCTATCTGAAAAAGGCTGTGGTGTTGAAGTTGCCTGTGAATGTGGAGTTGGTGGCATGTGAAACCCGCATGTGGAGCATTCGTTTGTGTGGGATGCTCTACCAGGTTCATTCCTAGATAATGCACTCAAAGTGCACTAAGCATAGAGTGTGAAAACTGAGTTTCCTTGAGAGCTGCTTGGAAGCCTGATGGTGTGTGAAGTTAGTGAGCCAAATGGAGTTGTTCTCCCACAAGAACCACTCGGCTTATCCTTCTTCAATATGGCCCTTCACCAACATGCAGTGTTTCCTTGATTGAATCAGCTCTCACACCAATATTTGCGTCTAGAGCCTTTGCATTGAGGGCTATCTGAAAACGGCTATGGCGCTGAAGTTGCCTGTGAATGTGGAGTTGGTGGCATGTGAAACCCGCATGTGGAGCATTCGTTTGCGTGGGATGCTCTATCAGGTTCATTCCTAGATAATGCACTCAAAGGGCACTAAGCATAGAGTGTGAAAACTGAGTTTCCTTGAGAGCTGCTTGGAAGCCTGATGGTGTGTGAAGTTAGTGAGCCAAATGGAGTTGTTCTCCCACAAGAACCACTCGGCTGATCCTTCTTCAATATGCCCTTCACCAACATGCAGTGTTTCCTTGATTGAATTAGCTCTCACACCAATATTTGCGTCTAGAGCCTTTGCATTGAGGGCTATCTGAAAACGGCTGTGGCGCTGAAGTTGCCTGTGAATGTGGAGTTGGTGGCATGTGAAACCCGCATGTGGAGCATTCGTTTGCGTGGGATGCTCTACCAGGTTCATTCCTAGATAATGCACTCAAAGGGCACTAAGCATAGAGTGTGAAAACTGAGTTTCCCTTGAGAGCTGCTTGGAAGCCTGATGGTGTGTGAAGTTAGTGAGCCAAATGGAGTTGTTCTCCCACCAGAACCACTCGGCTGATTCTTCTTCAATATGCCCTTCACCAACATGCAGTGTTTCCTTGATTGAATTAGCTCTCACACCAATATTTGCGTCTAGAGCCTTTGCTTTGAGGGCTATCTGAAAACGGCTGTGGCGCTAAAGTTGACTGTGAATGTGGAGTTGGAGGCATGTGAAACCCGCATGTGGAGCATTCGTTTGTGTAGGAAGCTCTACCAGGTTCATTCCTAGATAATGCACTCAAAGGGCACTAAGCATAGAGTGTGAAAACTGAGTTTCCTTGAGAGCTGCTTGGAAGCCTGATGGTGTGTGAAGTTAGTGAGCCAAATGGAGTTGTTCTCCCACAAGAACCACTCGGCTGATCCTTCTTCAATATGCCCTTCACCAACATGCAGTGTTTCCTTGATTGAATTAGCTCTCACACCAATATTTGCGTCTAGAGCCTTTGCATTGAGGGCTATCTGAAAACGGCTGTGGCGCTGAAGTTGACTGTGAATGTGGAGTTGGTGGCATGTGAAACCCGCATGTGGAGCATTCGTTTGTGTGGGATGCTGACCAAGCTTCATTTCAGTCCTAGGCACACAAAGAGCACTAAGCATAGAGTGTGAAAACTGAGTTTCCTTGAGAGCTGCTTGGAAGCCTGATGGTGTGTGAAGTTAGTGAGCCAAATGGAGTTGTTCTCCCACAAGAACCACTCGGCTGATCCTTCTTCAATATGCCCTTCACCAACATGCAGTGTTTCCTTGATTGAATTAGCTCTCACACCAATATTTGCGTCCAGAGCCTTTGCATTGAGGGCTATCTGAAAACGGCTGTGGCGCTGAAGTTGCCTGTGAATGTGGAGTTGGTGGCATGTGAAACCCGCATGTGGAGCATTCCTTTGTGTTTGATGCTCTACCAGGTTCATTTCAGTCCTAGCCATACAAAGGGCACTAAGCATAGAGTGTGAAAACTGAGTTTCCTTGAGAGCTGCTTGGAAGCCTGATGGTGTGTGAAGTTAGTGAGCCAAATGGAGTTGTTCTCCCACAAGAACCACTCGGCTGATCCTTCTTCAATATGCCCTTCACCAACATGCAGTGTTTCCTTGATTGAATTAGCTCTCACACCAATATTTGCGTCTAGAGCCTTTGCATTGAGGGCTATCTGAAAAAGGCTGTGGCGCTGAAGTTGCCTGTGAATGTGGAGTTGGTGGCATGTGAAACCCGCATGTAGAGCATTCGTTTGTGTGGGATGCTCTACCATGTTCATTCCTAGATAATGCACTCAAAGGGCAATAAGCATAGAGTGTGAAAACTGAGTTTCCTTGAGAGCTGCTTGGAAGCCTGATGGTGTGTGAAGTTAGTGAGCCAAATGGAGTTGTTCTCCCACAAGAACCACTCGGCTGATCCTTCTTCAATATGCCCTTCACCAACATGCAGTGTTTCCTTGATTGAATTAGCTCTCACACCAATATTTGCGTCTAGAGCCTTTGCATTGAGGGCTATCTGAAAACGGCTGTTGCGATGAAGTTGCCTGAGAATGTGGAGTTGGTGGCATGTGAAACCCGCATGTGGAGCATTCGTTTATGTGGGATGCTCTCCGAGCTTCATTTCAGTCCTAGGCACTCAAAGAGCACTAAGCATAGAGTGTGAAAACTGAGTTTCCTTGAGAGCTGCTTGGAAGCCTGATGGTGTGTGAAGTTAGTGAGCCAAATGGAGTTGTTCTGCCACAAGAACCACTCGGCTGATCCTTCTTCAATATGCCCTTTACCAACATGCAGTGTTTCCTTGATTGAATTAGCTCTCACACCAATATTTGCGTCTAGAGCCTTTGCATTGAGGGCTATCTGAAAACGGCTGAGGCGCTGAAGTTGCCTGTGAATGTGGAGTTGGTGGCATGTGAAACCAGCATGTGGAGCATTCCTTTATGTGGGATGCTCTCCAAGCTTCATTTCAGTCCTAGGCACTCAAAGGGCACTAAGCATAGAGTGTGAAAACTGAGTTTCCTTGAGAGCTGCTTGGAAGCTTGATGGTGTGTGAAGTTAGTGAGCCAAATGGAGTTGTTCTCCCACAAGAACCACTCGGCTGATCCTTCTTCAATATGCCCTTCACCAACATGCAGTGTTTCCTTGATTGAATTAGCTCTCACACCAATATTTGCGTCTAGAGCCTTTGCATTGAGGGCTATCTGAAAACGGCTGTGGCGCTGAAGTTGACTGTGAATGTGGAGTTGGTGGCATGTGAAACCCGCATGTAGAGCATTCGTTTGTGTGGGATGCTCTACCAGGTTCATTCCTAGATAATGCACTCAAAGGGCAATAAGAATAGAGTGTGAAAACTGAGTTTCCTTGAGAGCTGCTTGGAAGCCTGATGGTGTGTGAAGTTAGTGAGCCAAATGGAGTTGTTCTCCCACAAGAACCACTCGGCTGATCCTTCTTCAATATGCCCTTCACCAACATGCAGTGTTTCCTTGATTGAATTAGCTCTCACACCAATATTTGCGTCTAGAGCCTTTGCATTGAGGGCTATCTGAAAACGGCTGTGGCGCTGAAGTTGCCTGTGAATGTGGAGTTGGTGGCATGTGAAACCCGCATGTGGAGCATTCGTTTGCGTGGGATGCTCTACCAGGTTCATTCCTAGATAATGCACTCAAAGGGCACTAAGCATAGAGTGTGAAAACTGAGTTTCCTTGAGAGCTGCTTGGAAGCCTGATGGTGTGTGAAGTTAGTGAGCCAAATGGAGTTGTTCTCCCACAAGAACCACTCGGCTGATTCTTCTTCAATATGCCCTTCACCAACATGCAGTGTTTCCTTGATTGAATTAGCTCTCACACCAATATTTGCGTCTAGAGCCTTTGCTTTGAGGGCTATCTGAAAACGGCTGTGGCGCTAAAGTTGACTGTGAATGTGGAGTTGGAGGCATGTGAAACCCGCATGTGGAGCATTCGTTTGTGTAGGAAGCTCTACCAGGTTCATTCCTAGATAATGCACTCAAAGGGCACTAAGCATAGAGTGTGAAAACTGAGTTTCCTTGAGAGCTGCTTGGAAGCCTGATGGTGTGTGAAGTTAGTGAGCCAAATGGAGTTGTTCTCCCACAAGAACCACTCGGCTGATTCTTCCTCAATATGCCCTTCACCAACATGCAGTGTTTCCTTGATTGAATTAGCTCTCACACCAATATTTGCGTCTAGAGCCTTTGCTTTGAGGGCTATCTGAAAACGGCTGTGGCGCTGAAGTTGCCTGTGAATGTGGAGTTGGTGGCATGTGAAACCCGCATGTGGAGCATTCGTTTGTGTGGGATGCTCTCCAAGCTTCATTTCAGTCCTAGGCACACAAAAAGCACTAAGCATAGAGTGTGAAAACTGAGTTTCCTTGAGAGCTGCTTGGAAGCCTGATGGTGTGTGAAGTTAGTGAGCCAAATGGAGTTGTTCTCCCACAAGAACCACTCGGCTGATCCTTCTTCAATATGCCCTTCACCAACATGCAGTGTTTCCTTGATTGAATTAGCTCTCACACCAATATTTGCGTCTAGAGCCTTTGCATTGAGGGCTATCTGAAAACGGCTGTGGCGCTGAAGTTGCCTGTGAATGTGGAGTTGGTGGCATGTGAAACCCGCATGTGGAGCATTCGTTTGTGTGGGATGCTCTACCAGGTTCATTCCTAGATAATGCACTCAAAGAGCACTAAGCATAGAGTGTGAAAACTGAGTTTCCTTGAGAGCTGCTTGGAAGCCTGATGGTGTGTGAAGTTAGTGAGCCAAATGGAGTTGTTCTCCCACAAGAACCACTCGGCTGATCCTTCTTCAATGTGCCCTTCACCAACATGCAGTGTTTCCTTGATTGAATTAGCTCTCACACCAATATTTGCGTCTAGAGCCTTTGCATTGAGGGCTATCTGAAAACGGCTGTGGCGCTGAAGTTGACTGTGAATGTGGAGTTGGTGGCATGTGAAACCCGCATGTGGAGCATTCGTTTGTGTGGGATGCTCTACCATGTTCATTCGTAGATAATGCACACAAAGGGCAATAAGAATAGAGTGTGAAAACTGAGTTTCCTTGAGAGCTGCTTGGAAGCCTGATGGTGTGTGAAGTTAGTGAGCCAAATGGAGTTGTTCTCCCACAAGAACCACTCGGCTGATTCTTCTTCAATATGCCCTTCACCAACATGCAGTGTTTCCTTGATTGAATTAGCTCTCACACCAATATTTGCGTCTAGAGCCTTTGCATTGAGGGCTATCTGAAAACGGCTGTGGCGATGAAGTTGCCTGTGAATGTGGAGTTGGTGGCATGTGAAACCCGCATGTGGAGCATTCGTTTGTGTGGGATGCTCTACCAGGTTCATTCCTAGATAATGCACTCAAAGGGCAATAAGAATAGTGTGTGGAAACTGAGTTTCCTTGAGAGCTGCTTGGAAGCCTGATGGTGTGTGAAGTTAGTGAGCCAAATGGAGTTGTTCTCCCACAAGAGCCACTCGGCTGATCCTTCTTCAATATGCCCTTCACCAACATGCAGTGTTTCCTTGATTGAATTAGCTCTCACACCAATATTTGCGTCTAGAGCCTTTGCTTTGAGGGCTATCTGAAAACGGCTGTGGCGCTGAAGTTGACTGTGAATGTGGAGTTGGAGGCATGTGAAACCCGCATGTGGAGCATTCGTTTGTGTAGGATGCTCTACCAGGTTCATTCCTAGATAATGCACTCAAAGGGCACTAAGCATAGAGTGTGAAAACTGAGTTTCCTTGAGAGCTGCTTGGAAGCCTGATGGTGTGTGAAGTTAGTGAGCCAAATGGAGTTGTTCTCCCACCAGAACCACTCGGCTGATCCTTCTTCAATATGCCCTTCACCAACATGCAGTGTTTCCTTGATTGAATTAGCTCTCACACCAATATTTGCGTCTAGAGCCTTTGCATTGAGGGCTATCTGAAAACGGCTGTGGCGCTGAAGTTGACTGTGAATGTGGAGTTGGTGGCATGTGAAACCCGCATGTGGAGCATTCGTTTGTGTGGGATGCTCTACCAGGTTCATTTCAGTCCTATCATACAAAGGGCACTAAGCATAGAGTATGAAAACTGAGTTTCCTTGAGAGCTGCTTGGAAGCCTGATGGTGTGTGAAGTTAGTGAGCCAAATGGAGTTGTTCTCCCACAAGAACCACTCGGCTGATCCTTCTTCAATATGCCCTTCACCAACATGCAGTGTTTCCTTGATTGAATTAGCTCTCACACCAATATTTGCGTCTAGAGCCTTTGCATTGAGGGCTATCTGAAAACGGCTGTGGCGCTGAAGTTGACTGTGAATGTGGAGTTGGTGGCATGTGAAACCCGCATGTGGAGCATTCGTTTGTGTGGGATGCTCTACCAGGTTCATTCCTAGATAATGCACTCAAAGGGCAATAAGAATAGAGTGTGAAAACTGAGTTTCCTTGAGAGCTGCTTGGAAGCCTGATGGTGTGTGAAGTTAGTGAGCCAAATGGAGTTGTTCTCCCACAAGAACCACTCGGCTGATTCTTCTTCAATATGCCCTTCACCAACATGCAGTGTTTCCTTGATTGAATTAGCTCTCACACCAATATTTGCGTCTAGAGCCTTTGCATTGAGGGCTATCTGAAAACGGCTGTGGCGATGAAGTTGCCTGTGAATGTGGAGTTGGTGGCATGTGAAACCCGCATGTGGAGCATTCGTTTGTGTGGGATGCTCTACCAGGTTCATTCCTAGATAATGCACTCAAAGGGCAATAAGAATAGTGTGTGAAAACTGAGTTTCCTTGAGAGCTGCTTGGAAGCCTGATGGTGTGTGAAGTTAGTGAGCCAAATGGAGTTGTTCTCCCACAAGAGCCACTCGGCTGATCCTTCTTCAATATGCCCTTCACCAACATGCAGTGTTTCCTTGATTGAATTAGCTCTCACACCAATATTTGCGTCTAGAGCCTTTGCTTTGAGGGCTATCTGAAAACGGCTGTGGCGCTGAAGTTGACTGTGAATGTGGAGTTATAGGCATGTGAAACCCGCATGTGGAGCATTCGTTTGTGTAGGATGCTCTACCAGGTTCATTCCTAGATAATGCACTCAAAGGGCACTAAGCATAGAGTGTGAAAACTGAGTTTCCTTGAGAGCTGCTTGGAAGCCTGATGGTGTGTGAAGTTAGTGAGCCAAATGGAGTTGTTCTCCCACAAGAACCACTCGGCTGATCCTTCTTCAATATGCCCTTCACCAACATGCAGTGTTTCCTTGATTGAATTAGCTCTCACACCAATATTTGCGTCTAGAGCCTTTGCATTGAGGGCTATCTGAAAACGGCTGTGGCGCTGAAGTTGACTGTGAATGTGGAGTTGGTGGCATGTGAAACCCGCATGTGGAGCATTCGTTTGTGTGTGATGCTCTCCAAGCTTCATTTCACTCCTAGGCACACAGAAAGCACTAAGCATAGAGTGTGAAAACTGAGTTTCCTTGAGAGCTGCTTGGAAGCCTGATGGTGTGTGAAGTTAGTGAGCCAACTGGAGTTGTTCTCCCACAAGAACCACTCTGCTGATCCTTCTTCAATATGCCCTTCACCAACATGCAGTGTTTCCTTGATTGAATTAGCTCTCACACCAATATTTGCGTCTAGAGCCTTTGCATTGAGGGCTATCTGAAAACGGCTGTGGCGCTGAAGTTGCCTGTGAATGTGGAGTTGGTGGCATGTGAAACCCGCATGTGGAGCATTCGTTTGTGTGGGATGCTCTACCAGGTTCATTCCTAGATAATGCACTCAAAGGGCACTAAGCATAGAGTGTGAAAACTGAGTTTCCTTGAGAGCTGCTTGGAAGCCTGATGGTGTGTGAAGTTAGTGAGCCAAATGGAGTTGTTCTCCCACAAGAACCACTCGGCTGATCCTTCTTCAATATGCCCTTCACCAACATGCAGTGTTTCCTTGATTGAATTGGCTCTCACACCAATATTTGCGTCTAGAGCCTTTGCATTGAGGGCTATCTGAAAACGGCTGTGGCGCTGAAGTTGACTGTGAATGTGGAGTTGGTGGCATGTGAAACCCGCATGTGGAGCATTCGTTTGTGTGGGATGCTGACCAAGCTTCATTTTAGTCCTAGGCACACAAAGAGCACTAAGCATAGTGTGTGAAAACTGAGTTTCCTTGAGAGCTGCTTGGAAGCCTGATGGTGTGTGAAGTTAGTGAGCCAAATGGAGTTGTTCTCCCACAAGAGCCACTCGGCTGATTCTTCTTCAATATGCCCTTCACCAACATGCAGTGTTTCCTTGATTGAATTAGCTCTCACACCAATATTTGCGTCTAGAGCCTTTGCATTGAGGGCTATCTGAAAACGGCTGTGGCGCTGAAGTTGCCTGTGAATGTGGAGTTGGTGGCATGTGAAACCCGCATGTGGAGCATTCCTTTATGTGGGATGCTCTCCAAGCTTCATTTCAGTCCTAGGCACTCAAAGGGCACTAAGCATAGAGTGTGAAAACTGAGTTTCCTTGAGAGCTGCTTGGAAGCCTGATGGTGTGTGAAGTTAGGGAGCCAAATGGAGTTGTTCTCCCACAAGAACCACTCGGCTGATCCTTCTTCAATATGCCCTTCACCAACATGCAGTGTTTCCTTGATTGAATTAGCTCTCACACCAATATTTGCGTCTAGAGCCTTTGCATTGAGGGCTATCTGAAAACGGCTGTGGCGCTGAAGTTGACTGTGAATGTGGAGTTGGTGGCATGTGAAACCCGCATGTGGAGCATTCGTTTGTGTGGGATGCTCTACCAGGTTCATTCCTAGATAATGCACTCAAAGGGCACTAAGCATAGAGTGTGAAAACTGAGTTTCCTTGAGAGCTGCTTGGAAGCCTGATGGTGTGTGAAGTTAGTGAGCCAAATGGAGTTGTTCTCCCACAAGAACCACTCAGCTGATTCTTCTTCAATATGCCCTTCACCAACATGCAGTGTTTCCTTTTTTTTTTTTTTTTCTTTTTTTTTTTTTTTAGTATTCATTTATTCATTAATTACATTGCATTACATGACACAATTTCATAGGTACTGGGATTCCCCCCCCTTCACCCTAAACCCTTCCCCCATCATGAATTCCTTCACTTTGATGCATAACCACAGCTCAAGTTCCGTTGAGATTCCCTAATTAAAAGTTTACACCATACAGAGTCCAGCATCCCACTTGTCCAGTTCAAGTTCAACGGCCTCTTAGGGAGGCCCTGTCAGGTTTGTAGGCAGAGCCAGCAGAGCGTCACCTCGATCAATTAGAAGCTCCAACATATCATCAGCAACAGTCCAGGTATGATGAGGCTGGTGCAGAGTCCACTGATTGACATAGTCCGTCTTAGGGTTTCCCCTTGTCCAGTTTTCCGCTGCACGCATAAAGCTGAGGTGGTTGATTCATCTACTCCATTTTCCATCTTTTTTTGATTAATGCTTTGATTCCTCCATTTTGTTCAGGGGAATCCCCCTAAAAAAAACTTTGAGGCCTTCCCAGTCCAGGCTCCTACATGTACTACTAGTAAGCACAGTGCCCGCCACCATCCATCACTCCGATCAGCTGATGGTTTTAACCCCTGGGTTGGTTCTCTTCTGAGCCCCGACCTCTATTGGAACCAATGAGTATCGCATCTCTCCCCGGCTCTGCCCATCACACTCTCGTCCCTCACCTAAACCAGTGGGAGGAGTGCTGGTTGGGTGTTGCATTCCCTGCTAGCACAGGCCATTTCACCTTGGCATTTTGTGTTTTATACTGTTTTTTTTTTTTTTTTTTTTTTTTTTTTTTTTTTTTTTTTTTTTTTTATCGCAACCAAACCCGGCCAGGCACCCACACAGTTTCAGCACTTGGGCTTGCCAGTGGATGACGTGAACCGACTCAGCCTGGTCTGCCCCAACCCGAGCCAAGTGTATTCCAGTGGGTCACATTCCAAAGCCTCTTCTGGGTTATTTACCTCCATGCTTCTTGCGTTTATTTGTAGAGTCAGTGTCCTGTCAGAGGATCTGTTCAGGTTCCTCCCTCCGACTCCTTCATGGTGTCGGGCTTCACGCATTCCAGCAGGTCCTTCAGCCAGCTCCGCTCTTCAATCCATTCTGATTCCTGTTGTTGAGAGTTTCAGCCCAGCCACGGCTCGTCCATACCCACGCATATCTCATATATGGCTCAGATGGGGTTGAGGCCTAGCCGAGCCCGTCCAACGTCTATCCTGGTCCTCCGGAGCACCAAACTGTGCTGTGGTCTAATCCGGCATGGTGCGTCAAAGCCGAATTGATATTTGTGCCAAGGGATTACAACTGTGACCCGGCCAGAACTCAGCCTCCCTCAAGTTCCTGTGCCCCTTAGTGGTAGGCTCCACGCAGCCAAGGCCTCCACCACGCTCTCCAACCAGGCCTGTTGCCAGAGAGTGTTAACTATGCCAGAGGTTGCTCTGGTCAGCCCAGAGCGTCCTATAGACTGTCATGCCTCCTGCATAGACTCCACCAGCCCATTCTAAACCGTCCAATGGGGTAAGAGTGTCAGGGGATTGGTCCACGTATGATTACACATTCTAGCCAAGAGTATGGTTCTTGAATGCGAGTCAGTGTCATAGTAATGCATGCTGTGACCCCTGTGAATGTGGAGTTGGTGGCATGTGAAACCCGCATGTGGAGCATTCGTTTGTGTGGGATGCTCTACCAGGTTCATTCCTAGATAATGCACTCAAAGGGCACTAAGCATAGAGTGTGAAAACTGAGTTTCCTTGAGAGCTGCTTGGAAGCCTGATGGTGTGTGAAGTTAGTGAGCCAAATGGAGTTGTTCTCCCACAAGAACCACTCGGCTGATCCTTCTTCAATATGCCCTTCACCAACATGCAGTGTTTCCTTGATTGAATTAGCTCTCACACCAATATTTGCGTCTAGAGCCTTTGCATTGAGGGCTATCTGAAAACGGCTGTGGCGCTGATGTTGCCTGTGAATGTGGAGTTGGTGGCATGTGAAACCCGCATGTGGAGCATTCGTTTATGTGGGATGCTCTCCAAGCTTCTCTTCAATCCTAGGCACTCAAAGGGCATTAAGCATAGAGTGTGAAAACTGAGTTTCCTTGAGAGCTGCTTGGAAGCCTG
Organism: Ochotona princeps; assembly: GCF_030435755.1. NCBI lineage: Eukaryota > Metazoa > Chordata > Mammalia > Lagomorpha > Ochotonidae > Ochotona > Ochotona princeps. The sequence goes on along the minus strand of NW_026699941.1, from coordinate 132,169 downwards.
ATGGTGTGTGAAGTTAGGAGCCAAATGGAGTTGTTCTCCCACAAGAACCACTCGGCTGATCCTTCTTCAATATGCCCTTCACCAACATGCAGTGTTTCCTTGATTGAATTAGCTCTCACACCAATATTTGCGTCTAGAGCCTTTGCATTGAGGGCTATCTGAAAACGGCTGTGGCACTGAAGTTGACTGTGAATGTGGAGTTGGTGGCATGTGAAACCCGCATGTGGAGCATTCGTTTGTGTGGGATGCTCTACCATGTTCATTCCTAGATAATGCACTCAAAGGGCAATAAGAATAGAGTGTGAAAACTGAGTTTCCTTGAGAGCTGCTTGGAAGCCTGATGGTGTGTGAAGTTAGTGAGCCAAATGGAGTTGTTCTCCCACAAGAACCACTCGGCTGATCCTTCTTCAATATGCCCTTCACCAACATGCAGTGTTTCCTTGATTGAATTGGCTCTCACACCAATATTTGCGTCTAGAGCCTTTGCATTGAGGGCTATCTGAAAACGGCTGTGGCGCTGAAGTTGACTGTGAATGTGGAGTTGGTGGCATGTGAAACCCGCATGTGGAGCATTCGTTTGTGTGGGATGCTGACCAAGCTTCATTTCAGTCCTAGGCACACAAAGAGCACTAAGCATAGAGTGTGAAAACTGAGTTTCCTTGAGAGCTGCTTGGAAGCCTGATGGTGTGTGAAGTTAGTGAGCCAAATGGAGTTGTTCTCCCACAAGAGCCACTCGGCTGATCCTTCTTCAATATGCCCTTCACCAACATGCAGTGTTTCCTTGATTGAATTAGCTCTCACACCAATATTTGCGTCTAGAGCCTTTGCTTTGAGGGCTATCTGAAAACGGCTGTGGCGCTAAAGTTGACTGTGAATGTGGAGTTGGAGGCATGTGAAACCCGCATGTGGAGCATTCGTTTGTGTAGGATGCTCTACCAGGTTCATTCCTAGATAATGCACTCAAAGGGCACTAAGCATAGAGTGTGAAAACTGAGTTTCCTTGAGAGCTGCTTGGAAGCCTGATGGTGTGTGAAGTTAGTGAGCCAAATGGAGTTGTTCTCCCACAAGAACCACTCGGCTGATCCTTCTTCAATATGCCCTTCACCAACATGCAGTGTTTCCTTGATTGAATTAGCTCTCACACCAATATTTGCGTCTAGAGCCTTTGCATTGAGGGCTATCTGAAAACGGCTGTGGCGCTGAAGTTGACTGTGAATGTGGAGTTGGTGGCATGTGAAACCCGCATGTGGAGCATTCGTTTGTGTGGGATGCTCTCCAAGCTTCATTTCAGTCCTAGGCACACAGAAAGCACTAAGCATAGAGTGTGAAAACTGAGTTTCCTTGAGAGCTGCTTGGAAGCCTGATGGTGTGTGAAGTTAGTGAGCCAAATGGAGTTGTTCTCCCACAAGAACCACTCGGCTGATCCTTCTTCAATATGCCCTTCACCAACATGCAGTGTTTCCTTGATTGAATTAGCTCTCACACCAATATTTGCGTCTAGAGCCTTTGCATTGAGGGCTATCTGAAAACGGCTGTGGTGCTGAAGTTGACTGTGAATGTGGAGTTGGTGGCATGTGAAACCCGCATGTGGAGCATTCGTTTGTGTGGGATGCTCTACCAGGTTCATTCCTAGATAATGCACTCAAAGGGCACTAAGCATAGAGTGTGAAAACTGAGTTTCCTTGAGAGCTGCTTGGAAGCCTGATGGTGTGTGAAGTTAGTGAGCCAAATGGAGTTGTTCTCCCACAAGAACCACTCGGCTGATCCTTCTTCAATATGCCCTTCACCAACATGCAGTGTTTCCTTGATTGAATTAGCTCTCACACCAATATTTGCGTCTAGAGCCTTTGCATTGAGGGCTATCTGAAAACGGCTGTGGCGCTGAAGTTGACTGTGAATGTGGAGTTGGTGGCATGTGAAACCCGCATGTGGAGCATTCGTTTGTGTGGGATGCTCTCCAAGCTTCATTTCAGTCCTAGGCACACAGAAAGCACTAAGCATAGAGTGTGAAAACTGAGTTTCCTTGAGAGCTGCTTGGAAGCCTGATGGTGTGTGAAGTTAGTGAGCCAAATGGAGTTGTTCTCCCACAAGAACCACTCGGCTGATCCTTCTTCAATATGCCCTTCACCAACATGCAGTGTTTCCTTGATTGAATTAGCTCTCACACCAATATTTGCGTCTAGAGCCTTTGCATTGAGGGCTATCTGAAAACGGCTGTGGCGCTGAAGTTGCCTGTGAATGTGGAGTTGGTGGCATGTGAAACCCGCATGTGGAGCATTCGTTTGTGTGGGATGCTCTACCAGGTTCATTCCTAGATAATGCACTCAAAGGGCACTAAGCATAGAGTGTGAAAACTGAGTTTCCTTGAGAGCTGCTTGGAAGCCTGATGGTGTGTGAAGTTAGGGAGCCAAATGGAGTTGTTCTCCCACAAGAACCACTCGGCTGATCCTTCTTCAATATGCCCTTCACCAACATGCAGTGTTTCCTTGATTGAATTAGCTCTCACACCAATATTTGCGTCTAGAGCCTTTGCATTGAGGGCTATCTGAAAACGGCTGTGGCGCTGAAGTTGACTGTGAATGTGGAGTTGGTGGCATGTGAAACCCGCATGTGGAGCATTCGTTTGTGTGGGATGCTCTACCAGGTTCATTCCTAGATAATGCACTCAAAGGGCACTAAGCATAGAGTGTGAAAACTGAGTTTCCTTGAGAGCTGCTTGGAAGCCTGATGGTGTGTGAAGTTAGTGAGCCAAATGGAGTTGTTCTCCCACAAGAACCACTCGGCTGATTCTTCTTCAATATGCCCTTCACCAACATGCAGTGTTTCCTTTTTTTTTTTTTTTTTTTTTTCTTTTTTTTTTTTTTTTAGTATTCATTTATTCATTAATTACATTGCATTACATGACACAATTTCATAGGTACTGGGATTCCCCCCCCTTCACCCTAAACCCTTCCCCCATCATGAATTCCTTCACTTTGATGCATAACCACAGCTCAAGTTCCGTTGAGATTCCCTAATTAAAAGTTTACACCATACAGAGTCCAGCATCCCACTTGTCCAGTTCAAGTTCAACGGCCTCTTAGGGAGGCCCTGTCAGGTTTGTAGGCAGAGCCAGCAGAGCGTCACCTCGATCAATTAGAAGCTCCAACATATCATCAGCAACAGTCCAGGTATGATGAGGCTGGTGCAGAGTCCACTGATTGACATAGTCCGTCTTAGGGTTTCCCCTTGTCCAGTTTTCCGCTGCACGCATAAAGCTGAGGTGGTTGATTCATCTACTCCATTTTCCATCTTTTTTTGATTAATGCTTTGATTCCTCCATTTTGTTCAGGGGAATCCCCCTAAAAAAAACTTTGAGGCCTTCCCAGTCCAGGCTCCTACATGTACTACTAGTAAGCACAGTGCCCGCCACCATCCATCACTCCGATCAGCTGATGGTTTTAACCCCTGGGTTGGTTCTCTTCTGAGCCCCGACCTCTATTGGAACCAATGAGTATCGCATCTCTCCCCGGCTCTGCCCATCACACTCTCGTCCCTCACCTAAACCAGTGGGAGGAGTGCTGGTTGGGTGTTGCATTCCCTGCTAGCACAGGCCATTTCACCTTGGCATTTTGTGTTTTATACTGTTTTTTTTTTTTTTTTTTTTTTTTTTTTTTTTTTTTTTTTTTTTATCGCAACCAAACCCGGCCAGGCACCCACACAGTTTCAGCACTTGGGCTTGCCAGTGGATGACGTGAACCGACTCAGCCTGGTCTGCCCCAACCCGAGCCAAGTGTATTCCAGTGGGTCACATTCCAAAGCCTCTTCTGGGTTATTTACCTCCATGCTTCTTGCGTTTATTTGTAGAGTCAGTGTCCTGTCAGAGGATCTGTTCAGGTTCCTCCCTCCGACTCCTTCATGGTGTCGGGCTTCACGCATTCCAGCAGGTCCTTCAGCCAGCTCCGCTCTTCAATCCATTCTGATTCCTGTTGTTGAGAGTTTCAGCCCAGCCACGGCTCGTCCATACCCACGCATATCTCATATATGGCTCAGATGGGGTTGAGGCCTAGCCGAGCCCGTCCAACGTCTATCCTGGTCCTCCGGAGCACCAAACTGTGCTGTGGTCTAATCCGGCATGGTGCGTCAAAGCCGAATTGATATTTGTGCCAAGGGATTACAACTGTGACCCGGCCAGAACTCAGCCTCCCTCAAGTTCCTGTGCCCCTTAGTGGTAGGCTCCACGCAGCCAAGGCCTCCACCACGCTCTCCAACCAGGCCTGTTGCCAGAGAGTGTTAACTATGCCAGAGGTTGCTCTGGTCAGCCCAGAGCGTCCTATAGACTGTCATGCCTCCTGCATAGACTCCACCAGCCCATTCTAAACCGTCCAATGGGGTAAGAGTGTCAGGGGATTGGTCCACGTATGATTACACATTCTAGCCCCGAGTATGGTTCTTGAATGCCAGTCAGTGTCATAGTAATGCATTCTGTGACCCCTGTGAATGTGGAGTTGGTGGCATGTGAAACCCGCATGTGGAGCATTCGTTTGTGTGGGATGCTCTACCAGGTTCATTCCTAGATAATGCACTCAAAGGGCACTAAGCATAGAGTGTGAAAACTGAGTTTCCTTGAGAGCTGCTTGGAAGCCTGATGGTGTGTGAAGTTAGTGAGCCAAATGGAGTTGTTCTCCCACAAGAACCACTCGGCTGATCCTTCTTCAATATGCCCTTCACCAACATGCAGTGTTTCCTTGATTGAATTAGCTCTCACACCAATATTTGCATCTAGAGCCTTTGCATTGAGGGCTATCTGAAAACGGCTGTGGCGCTGATGTTGCCTGTGAATGTGGAGTTGGTGGCATGTGAAACCCGCATGTGGAGCATTCGTTTATGTGGGATGCTCTCCAAGCTTCTCTTCACTCCTAGGCACTCAAAGGGCATTAAGCATAGAGTGTGAAAACTGAGTTTCCTTGAGAGCTGCTTGGAAGCCTGATGGTGTGTGAAGTTAGGAGCCAAATGGAGTTGTTCTCCCACAAGAACCACTCGGCTGATCCTTCTTCAATATGCCCTTCACCAACATGCAGTGTTTCCTTGATTGAATTAGCTCTCACACCAATATTTGCGTCTAGAGCCTTTGCATTGAGGGCTATCTGAAAACGGCTGTGGCACTGAAGTTGACTGTGAATGTGGAGTTGGTGGCATGTGAAACCCGCATGTGGAGCATTCATTTGTGTGGGATGCTCTACCATGTTCATTCCTAGATAATGCACTCAAAGGGCAATAAGAATAGAGTGTGAAAACTGAGTTTCCTTGAGAGCTGCTTGGAAGCCTGATGGTGTGTGAAGTTAGTGAGCCAAATGGAGTTGTTCTCCCACAAGAACCACTCGGCTGATCCTTCTTCAATATGCCCTTCACCAACATGCAGTGTTTCCTTGATTGAATTGGCTCTCACACCAATATTTGCGTCTAGAGCCTTTGCATTGAGGGCTATCTGAAAACGGCTGTGGCGCTGAAGTTGACTGTGAATGTGGAGTTGGTGGCATGTGAAACCCGCATGTGGAGCATTCGTTTGTGTGGGATGCTGACCAAGCTTCATTTCAGTCCTAGGCACACAAAGAGCACTAAGCATAGAGTGTGAAAACTGAGTTTCCTTGAGAGCTGCTTGGAAGCCTGATGGTGTGTGAAGTTAGTGAGCCAAATGGAGTTGTTCTCCCACAAGAGCCACTCGGCTGATCCTTCTTCAATATGCCCTTCACCAACATGCAGTGTTTCCTTGATTGAATTAGCTCTCACACCAATATTTGCGTCTAGAGCCTTTGCTTTGAGGGCTATCTGAAAACGGCTGTGGCGCTGAAGTTGACTGTGAATGTGGAGTTGGAGGCATGTGAAACCCGCATGTGGAGCATTCGTTTGTGTAGGATGCTCTACCAGGTTCATTCCTAGATAATGCACTCAAAGGGCACTAAGCATAGAGTGTGAAAACTGAGTTTCCTTGAGAGCTGCTTGGAAGCCTGATGGTGTGTGAAGTTAGGGAGCCAAATGGAGTTGTTCTCCCACAAGAACCACTCGGCTGATCCTTCTTCAATATGCCCTTCACCAACATGCAGTGTTTCCTTGATTGAATTAGCTCTCACACCAATATTTGCGTCTAGAGCCTTTGCATTGAGGGCTATCTGAAAACGGCTGTGGCGCTGAAGTTGACTGTGAATGTGGAGTTGGTGGCATGTGAAACCCGCATGTGGAGCATTCGTTTGTGTGGGATGCTCTCCAAGCTTCATTTCAGTCCTAGGCACACAGAAAGCACTAAGCATAGAGTGTGAAAACTGAGTTTCCTTGAGAGCTGCTTGGAAGCCTGATGGTGTGTGAAGTTAGTGAGCCAAATGGAGTTGTTCTCCCACAAGAACCACTCGGCTGATCCTTCTTCAATATGCCCTTCACCAACATGCAGTGTTTCCTTGATTGAATTAGCTCTCACACCAATATTTGCGTCTAGAGCCTTTGCATTGAGGGCTATCTGAAAACGGCTGTGGCGCTGAAGTTGCCTGTGAATGTGGAGTTGGTGGCATGTGAAACCCGCATGTGGAGCATTCGTTTGTGTGGGATGCTCTACCAGGTTCATTCCTAGATAATGCACTCAAAGGGCACTAAGCATAGAGTGTGAAAACTGAGTTTCCTTGAGAGCTGCTTGGAAGCCTGATGGTGTGTGAAGTTAGGGAGCCAAATGGAGTTGTTCTCCCACAAGAACCACTCGGCTGATCCTTCTTCAATATGCCCTTCACCAACATGCAGTGTTTCCTTGATTGAATTAGCTCTCACACCAATATTTGCGTCTAGAGCCTTTGCATTGAGGGCTATCTGAAAACGGCTGTGGCGCTGAAGTTGACTGTGAATGTGGAGTTGGTGGCATGTGAAACCCGCATGTGGAGCATTCGTTTGTGTGGGATGCTCTACCAGGTTCATTCCTATATAATGCACTCAAAGGGCACGAAGCATAGAGTGTGAAAACTGAGTTTCCTTGAGAGCTGCTTGGAAGCCTGATGGTGTGTGAAGTTAGTGAGCCAAATGGAGTTGTTCTCCCACAAGAACCACTCGGCTGATCCTTCTTCAATATGCCCTTCACCAACATGCAGTGTTTCCTTGATTGAATTAGCTCTCACACCAATATTTGCGTCTAGAGCCTTTGCATTGAGGGCTATCTGAAAACGGCTGTGGCGCTGAAGTTGACTGTGAATGTGGAGTTGGTGGCATGTGAAACCCGCATGTGGAGCATTCGTTTGTGTGGGATGCTCTCCAAGCTTCATTTCAGTCCTAGGCACACAGAAAGCACTAAGCATAGAGTGTGAAAACTGAGTTTCCTTGAGAGCTGCTTGGAAGCCTGATGGTGTGTGAAGTTAGTGAGCCAAATGGAGTTGTTCTCCCACAAGAACCACTCGGCTGATCCTTCTTCAATATGCCCTTCACCAACATGCAGTGTTTCCTTGATTGAATTAGCTCTCACACCAATATTTGCGTCTAGAGCCTTTGCATTGAGGGCTATCTGAAAACGGCTGTGGCGCTGAAGTTGCCTGTGAATGTGGAGTTGGTGGCATGTGAAACCCGCATGTGGAGCATTCGTTTGTGTGGGATGCTCTACCAGGTTCATTCCTAGATAATGCACTCAAAGGGCACTAAGCATAGAGTGTGAAAACTGAGTTTCCTTGAGAGCTGCTTGGAAGCCTGATGGTGTGTGAAGTTAGGGAGCCAAATGGAGTTGTTCTCCCACAAGAACCACTCGGCTGATCCTTCTTCAATATGCCCTTCACCAACATGCACTGTTTCCTTGATTGAATTAGCTCTCACACCAATATTTGCGTCTAGAGCCTTTGCATTGAGGGCTATCTGAAAACGGCTGTGGCGCTGAAGTTGACTGTGAATGTGGAGTTGGTGGCATGTGAAACCCGCATGTGGAGCATTCGTTTGTGTGGGATGCTCTACCAGGTTCATTCCTAGATAATGCACTCAAAGGGCACTAAGCATAGAGTGTGAAAACTGAGTTTCCTTGAGAGCTGCTTGGAAGCCTGATGGTGTGTGAAGTTAGTGAGCCAAATGGAGTTGTTCTCCCACAAGAACCACTCGGCTGATCCTTCTTCAATATGCCCTTCACCAACATGCAGTGTTTCCTTGATTGAATTAGCTCTCACACCAATATTTGCGTCTAGAGCCTTTGCATTGAGGGCTATCTGAAAACGGCTGTGGCGCTGATGTTGCCTGTGAATGTGGAGTTGGTGGCATGTGAAACCCGCATGTGGAGCATTCGTTTATGTGGGATGCTCTCCAAGCTTCTCTTCAATCCTAGGCACTCAAAGGGCATTAAGCATAGAGTGTGAAAACTGAGTTTCCTTGAGAGCTGCTTGGAAGCCTGATGGTGTGTGAAGTTAGGAGCCAAATGGAGTTGTTCTCCCACAAGAACCACTCGGCTGATCCTTCTTCAATATGCCCTTCACCAACATGCAGTGTTTCCTTGATTGAATTAGCTCTCACACCAATATTTGCGTCTAGAGCCTTTGCATTGAGGGCTATCTGAAAACGGCTGTGGCACTGAAGTTGACTGTGAATGTGGAGTTGGTGGCATGTGAAACCCGCATGTGGAGCATTCGTTTGTGTGGGATGCTCTACCATGTTCATTCCTAGATAATGCACTCAAAGGGCAATAAGAATAGAGTGTGAAAACTGAGTTTCCTTGAGAGCTGCTTGGAAGCCTGATGGTGTGTGAAGTTAGTGAGCCAAATGGAGTTGTTCTCCCACAAGAACCACTCGGCTGATCCTTCTTCAATATGCCCTTCACCAACATGCAGTGTTTCCTTGATTGAATTGGCTCTCACACCAATATTTGCGTCTAGAGCCTTTGCATTGAGGGCTATCTGAAAACGGCTGTGGCGCTGAAGTTGACTGTGAATGTGGAGTTGGTGGCATGTGAAACCCGCATGTGGAGCATTCGTTTGTGTGGGATGCTGACCAAGCTTCATTTCAGTCCTAGGCACACAAAGAGCACTAAGCATAGAGTGTGAAAACTGAGTTTCCTTGAGAGCTGCTTGGAAGCCTGATGGTGTGTGAAGTTAGTGAGCCAAATGGAGTTGTTCTCCCACAAGAGCCACTCGGCTGATCCTTCTTCAATATGCCCTTCACCAACATGCAGTGTTTCCTTGATTGAATTAGCTCTCACACCAATATTTGCGTCTAGAGCCTTTGCTTTGAGGGCTATCTGAAAACGGCTGTGGCGCTAAAGTTGACTGTGAATGTGGAGTTGGAGGCATGTGAAACCCGCATGTGGAGCATTCGTTTGTGTAGGATGCTCTACCAGGTTCATTCCTAGATAATGCACTCAAAGGGCACTAAGCATAGAGTGTGAAAACTGAGTTTCCTTGAGAGCTGCTTGGAAGCCTGATGGTGTGTGAAGTTAGTGAGCCAAATGGAGTTGTTCTCCCACAAGAACCACTCGGCTGATCCTTCTTCAATATGCCCTTCACCAACATGCAGTGTTTCCTTGATTGAATTAGCTCTCACACCAATATTTGCGTCTAGAGCCTTTGCATTGAGGGCTATCTGAAAACGGCTGTGGCGCTGAAGTTGACTGTGAATGTGGAGTTGGTGGCATGTGAAACCCGCATGTGGAGCATTCGTTTGTGTGGGATGCTCTCCAAGCTTCATTTCAGTCCTAGGCACACAGAAAGCACTAAGCATAGAGTGTGAAAACTGAGTTTCCTTGAGAGCTGCTTGGAAGCCTGATGGTGTGTGAAGTTAGTGAGCCAAATGGAGTTGTTCTCCCACAAGAACCACTCGGCTGATCCTTCTTCAATATGCCCTTCACCAACATGCAGTGTTTCCTTGATTGAATTAGCTCTCACACCAATATTTGCGTCTAGAGCCTTTGCATTGAGGGCTATCTGAAAACGGCTGTGGTGCTGAAGTTGACTGTGAATGTGGAGTTGGTGGCATGTGAAACCCGCATGTGGAGCATTCGTTTGTGTGGGATGCTCTACCAGGTTCATTCCTAGATAATGCACTCAAAGGGCACTAAGCATAGAGTGTGAAAACTGAGTTTCCTTGAGAGCTGCTTGGAAGCCTGATGGTGTGTGAAGTTAGTGAGCCAAATGGAGTTGTTCTCCCACAAGAACCACTCGGCTGATCCTTCTTCAATATGCCCTTCACCAACATGCAGTGTTTCCTTGATTGAATTAGCTCTCACACCAATATTTGCGTCTAGAGCCTTTGCATTGAGGGCTATCTGAAAACGGCTGTGGCGCTGAAGTTGACTGTGAATGTGGAGTTGGTGGCATGTGAAACCCGCATGTGGAGCATTCGTTTGTGTGGGATGCTCTCCAAGCTTCATTTCAGTCCTAGGCACACAGAAAGCACTAAGCATAGAGTGTGAAAACTGAGTTTCCTTGAGAGCTGCTTGGAAGCCTGATGGTGTGTGAAGTTAGTGAGCCAAATGGAGTTGTTCTCCCACAAGAACCACTCGGCTGATCCTTCTTCAATATGCCCTTCACCAACATGCAGTGTTTCCTTGATTGAATTAGCTCTCACACCAATATTTGCGTCTAGAGCCTTTGCATTGAGGGCTATCTGAAAACGGCTGTGGCGCTGAAGTTGCCTGTGAATGTGGAGTTGGTGGCATGTGAAACCCGCATGTGGAGCATTCGTTTGTGTGGGATGCTCTACCAGGTTCATTCCTAGATAATGCACTCAAAGGGCACTAAGCATAGAGTGTGAAAACTGAGTTTCCTTGAGAGCTGCTTGGAAGCCTGATGGTGTGTGAAGTTAGGGAGCCAAATGGAGTTGTTCTCCCACAAGAACCACTCGGCTGATCCTTCTTCAATATGCCCTTCACCAACATGCAGTGTTTCCTTGATTGAATTAGCTCTCACACCAATATTTGCGTCTAGAGCCTTTGCATTGAGGGCTATCTGAAAACGGCTGTGGCGCTGAAGTTGACTGTGAATGTGGAGTTGGTGGCATGTGAAACCCGCATGTGGAGCATTCGTTTGTGTGGGATGCTCTACCAGGTTCATTCCTAGATAATGCACTCAAAGGGCACTAAGCATAGAGTGTGAAAACTGAGTTTCCTTGAGAGCTGCTTGGAAGCCTGATGGTGTGTGAAGTTAGTGAGCCAAATGGAGTTGTTCTCCCACAAGAACCACTCGGCTGATTCTTCTTCAATATGCCCTTCACCAACATGCAGTGTTTCCTTTTTTTTTTTTTTTTTTTTCTTTTTTTTTTTTTTTTTAGTATTCATTTATTCATTAATTACATTGCATTACATGACACAATTTCATAGGTACTGGGATTCCCCCCCCTTCACCCTAAACCCTTCCCCCATCATGAATTCCTTCACTTTGATGCATAACCACAGCTCAAGTTCCGTTGAGATTCCCTAATTAAAAGTTTACACCATACAGAGTCCAGCATCCCACTTGTCCAGTTCAAGTTCAACGGCCTCTTAGGGAGGCCCTGTCAGGTTTGTAGGCAGAGCCAGCAGAGCGTCACCTCGATCAATTAGAAGCTCCAACATATCATCAGCAACAGTCCAGGTATGATGAGGCTGGTGCAGAGTCCACTGATTGACATAGTCCGTCTTAGGGTTTCCCCTTGTCCAGTTTTCCGCTGCACGCATAAAGCTGAGGTGGTTGATTCATCTACTCCATTTTCCATCTTTTTTTGATTAATGCTTTGATTCCTCCATTTTGTTCAGGGGAATCCCCCTAAAAAAAACTTTGAGGCCTTCCCAGTCCAGGCTCCTACATGTACTACTAGTAAGCACAGTGCCCGCCACCATCCATCACTCCGATCAGCTGATGGTTTTAACCCCTGGGTTGGTTCTCTTCTGAGCCCCGACCTCTATTGGAACCAATGAGTATCGCATCTCTCCCCGGCTCTGCCCATCACACTCTCGTCCCTCACCTAAACCAGTGGGAGGAGTGCTGGTTGGGTGTTGCATTCCCTGCTAGCACAGGCCATTTCACCTTGGCATTTTGTGTTTTATACTGTTTTTTTTTTTTTTTTTTTTTTTTTTTTTTTTTTTTTTTTTTTTTTTTTTTTTTTTTTTTATCGCAACCAAACCCGGCCAGGCACCCACACAGTTTCAGCACTTGGGCTTGCCAGTGGATGACGTGAACCGACTCAGCCTGGTCTGCCCCAACCCGAGCCAAGTGTATTCCAGTGGGTCACATTCCAAAGCCTCTTCTGGGTTATTTACCTCCATGCTTCTTGCGTTTATTTGTAGAGTCAGTGTCCTGTCAGAGGATCTGTTCAGGTTCCTCCCTCCGACTCCTTCATGGTGTCGGGCTTCACGCATTCCAGCAGGTCCTTCAGCCAGCTCCGCTCTTCAATCCATTCTGATTCCTGTTGTTGAGAGTTTCAGCCCAGCCACGGCTCGTCCATACCCACGCATATCTCATATATGGCTCAGATGGGGTTGAGGCCTAGCCGAGCCCGTCCAACGTCTATCCTGGTCCTCCGGAGCACCAAACTGTGCTGTGGTCTAATCCGGCATGGTGCGTCAAAGCCGAATTGATATTTGTGCCAAGGGATTACAACTGTGACCCGGCCAGAACTCAGCCTCCCTCAAGTTCCTGTGCCCCTTAGTGGTAGGCTCCACGCAGCCAAGGCCTCCACCACGCTCTCCAACCAGGCCTGTTGCCAGAGAGTGTTAACTATGCCAGAGGTTGCTCTGGTCAGCCCAGAGCGTCCTATAGACTGTCATGCCTCCTGCATAGACTCCACCAGCCCATTCTAAACCGTCCAATGGGGTAAGAGTGTCAGGGGATTGGTCCACGTATGATTACACATTCTAGCCCCGAGTATGGTTCTTGAATGCCAGTCAGTGTCATAGTAATGCATTCTGTGACCCCTGTGAATGTGGAGTTGGTGGCATGTGAAACCCGCATGTGGAGCATTCGTTTGTGTGGGATGCTCTACCAGGTTCATTCCTAGATAATGCACTCAAAGGGCACTAAGCATAGAGTGTGAAAACTGAGTTTCCTTGAGAGCTGCTTGGAAGCCTGATGGTGTGTGAAGTTAGTGAGCCAAATGGAGTTGTTCTCCCACAAGAACCACTCGGCTGATCCTTCTTCAATATGCCCTTCACCAACATGCAGTGTTTCCTTGATTGAATTAGCTCTCACACCAATATTTGCATCTAGAGCCTTTGCATTGAGGGCTATCTGAAAACGGCTGTGGCGCTGATGTTGCCTGTGAATGTGGAGTTGGTGGCATGTGAAACCCGCATGTGGAGCATTCGTTTATGTGGGATGCTCTCCAAGCTTCTCTTCACTCCTAGGCACTCAAAGGGCATTAAGCATAGAGTGTGAAAACTGAGTTTCCTTGAGAGCTGCTTGGAAGCCTGATGGTGTGTGAAGTTAGGAGCCAAATGGAGTTGTTCTCCCACAAGAACCACTCGGCTGATCCTTCTTCAATATGCCCTTCACCAACATGCAGTGTTTCCTTGATTGAATTAGCTCTCACACCAATATTTGCGTCTAGAGCCTTTGCATTGAGGGCTATCTGAAAACGGCTGTGGCACTGAAGTTGACTGTGAATGTGGAGTTGGTGGCATGTGAAACCCGCATGTGGAGCATTCATTTGTGTGGGATGCTCTACCATGTTCATTCCTAGATAATGCACTCAAAGGGCAATAAGAATAGAGTGTGAAAACTGAGTTTCCTTGAGAGCTGCTTGGAAGCCTGATGGTGTGTGAAGTTAGTGAGCCAAATGGAGTTGTTCTCCCACAAGAACCACTCGGCTGATCCTTCTTCAATATGCCCTTCACCAACATGCAGTGTTTCCTTGATTGAATTGGCTCTCACACCAATATTTGCGTCTAGAGCCTTTGCATTGAGGGCTATCTGAAAACGGCTGTGGCGCTGAAGTTGACTGTGAATGTGGAGTTGGTGGCATGTGAAACCCGCATGTGGAGCATTCGTTTGTGTGGGATGCTGACCAAGCTTCATTTCAGTCCTAGGCACACAAAGAGCACTAAGCATAGAGTGTGAAAACTGAGTTTCCTTGAGAGCTGCTTGGAAGCCTGATGGTGTGTGAAGTTAGTGAGCCAAATGGAGTTGTTCTCCCACAAGAGCCACTCGGCTGATCCTTCTTCAATATGCCCTTCACCAACATGCAGTGTTTCCTTGATTGAATTAGCTCTCACACCAATATTTGCGTCTAGAGCCTTTGCTTTGAGGGCTATCTGAAAACGGCTGTGGCGCTGAAGTTGACTGTGAATGTGGAGTTGGAGGCATGTGAAACCCGCATGTGGAGCATTCGTTTGTGTAGGATGCTCTACCAGGTTCATTCCTAGATAATGCACTCAAAGGGCACTAAGCATAGAGTGTGAAAACTGAGTTTCCTTGAGAGCTGCTTGGAAGCCTGATGGTGTGTGAAGTTAGGGAGCCAAATGGAGTTGTTCTCCCACAAGAACCACTCGGCTGATCCTTCTTCAATATGCCCTTCACCAACATGCAGTGTTTCCTTGATTGAATTAGCTCTCACACCAATATTTGCGTCTAGAGCCTTTGCATTGAGGGCTATCTGAAAACGGCTGTGGCGCTGAAGTTGACTGTGAATGTGGAGTTGGTGGCATGTGAAACCCGCATGTGGAGCATTCGTTTGTGTGGGATGCTCTCCAAGCTTCATTTCAGTCCTAGGCACACAGAAAGCACTAAGCATAGAGTGTGAAAACTGAGTTTCCTTGAGAGCTGCTTGGAAGCCTGATGGTGTGTGAAGTTAGTGAGCCAAATGGAGTTGTTCTCCCACAAGAACCACTCGGCTGATCCTTCTTCAATATGCCCTTCACCAACATGCAGTGTTTCCTTGATTGAATTAGCTCTCACACCAATATTTGCGTCTAGAGCCTTTGCATTGAGGGCTATCTGAAAACGGCTGTGGCGCTGAAGTTGCCTGTGAATGTGGAGTTGGTGGCATGTGAAACCCGCATGTGGAGCATTCGTTTGTGTGGGATGCTCTACCAGGTTCATTCCTAGATAATGCACTCAAAGGGCACTAAGCATAGAGTGTGAAAACTGAGTTTCCTTGAGAGCTGCTTGGAAGCCTGATGGTGTGTGAAGTTAGGGAGCCAAATGGAGTTGTTCTCCCACAAGAACCACTCGGCTGATCCTTCTTCAATATGCCCTTCACCAACATGCAGTGTTTCCTTGATTGAATTAGCTCTCACACCAATATTTGCGTCTAGAGCCTTTGCATTGAGGGCTATCTGAAAACGGCTGTGGCGCTGAAGTTGACTGTGAATGTGGAGTTGGTGGCATGTGAAACCCGCATGTGGAGCATTCGTTTGTGTGGGATGCTCTACCAGGTTCATTCCTATATAATGCACTCAAAGGGCACGAAGCATAGAGTGTGAAAACTGAGTTTCCTTGAGAGCTGCTTGGAAGCCTGATGGTGTGTGAAGTTAGTGAGCCAAATGGAGTTGTTCTCCCACAAGAACCACTCGGCTGATCCTTCTTCAATATGCCCTTCACCAACATGCAGTGTTTCCTTGATTGAATTAGCTCTCACACCAATATTTGCGTCTAGAGCCTTTGCATTGAGGGCTATCTGAAAACGGCTGTGGCGCTGAAGTTGACTGTGAATGTGGAGTTGGTGGCATGTGAAACCCGCATGTGGAGCATTCGTTTGTGTGGGATGCTCTCCAAGCTTCATTTCAGTCCTAGGCACACAGAAAGCACTAAGCATAGAGTGTGAAAACTGAGTTTCCTTGAGAGCTGCTTGGAAGCCTGATGGTGTGTGAAGTTAGTGAGCCAAATGGAGTTGTTCTCCCACAAGAACCACTCGGCTGATCCTTCTTCAATATGCCCTTCACCAACATGCAGTGTTTCCTTGATTGAATTAGCTCTCACACCAATATTTGCGTCTAGAGCCTTTGCATTGAGGGCTATCTGAAAACGGCTGTGGCGCTGAAGTTGCCTGTGAATGTGGAGTTGGTGGCATGTGAAACCCGCATGTGGAGCATTCGTTTGTGTGGGATGCTCTACCAGGTTCATTCCTAGATAATGCACTCAAAGGGCACTAAGCATAGAGTGTGAAAACTGAGTTTCCTTGAGAGCTGCTTGGAAGCCTGATGGTGTGTGAAGTTAGGGAGCCAAATGGAGTTGTTCTCCCACAAGAACCACTCGGCTGATCCTTCTTCAATATGCCCTTCACCAACATGCACTGTTTCCTTGATTGAATTAGCTCTCACACCAATATTTGCGTCTAGAGCCTTTGCATTGAGGGCTATCTGAAAACGGCTGTGGCGCTGAAGTTGACTGTGAATGTGGAGTTGGTGGCATGTGAAACCCGCATGTGGAGCATTCGTTTGTGTGGGATGCTCTACCAGGTTCATTCCTAGATAATGCACTCAAAGGGCACTAAGCATAGAGTGTGAAAACTGAGTTTCCTTGAGAGCTGCTTGGAAGCCTGATGGTGTGTGAAGTTAGTGAGCCAAATGGAGTTGTTCTCCCACAAGAACCACTCGGCTGATTCTTCTTCAATATGCCCTTCACCAACATGCAGTGTTTCCTTTTTTTTTTTTTTTTTCTTTTTTTTTTTTTTTAGTATTCATTTATTCATTAATTACATTGCATTACATGACACAATTTCATAGGTACTGGGATTCCCCCCCCTTCACCCTAAACCCTTCCCCCATCATGAATTCCTTCACTTTGATGCATAACCACAGCTCAAGTTCCGTTGAGATTCCCTAATTAAAAGTTTACACCATACAGAGTCCAGCATCCCACTTGTCCAGTTCAAGTTCAACGGCCTCTTAGGGAGGCCCTGTCAGGTTTGTAGGCAGAGCCAGCAGAGCGTCACCTCGATCAATTAGAAGCTCCAACATATCATCAGCAACAGTCCAGGTATGATGAGGCTGGTGCAGAGTCCACTGATTGACATAGTCCGTCTTAGGGTTTCCCCTTGTCCAGTTTTCCGCTGCACGCATAAAGCTGAGGTGGTTGATTCATCTACTCCATTTTCCATCTTTTTTTGATTAATGCTTTGATTCCTCCATTTT
This sequence comes from Ochotona princeps, assembly GCF_030435755.1. Lineage (NCBI taxonomy): Eukaryota > Metazoa > Chordata > Mammalia > Lagomorpha > Ochotonidae > Ochotona > Ochotona princeps. The sequence goes on along the minus strand of NW_026699941.1, from coordinate 115,149 downwards.
GTTCAGGGGAATCCCCCTAAAAAAAACTTTGAGGCCTTCCCAGTCCAGGCTCCTACATGTACTACTAGTAAGCACAGTGCCCGCCACCATCCATCACTCCGATCAGCTGATGGTTTTAACCCCTGGGTTGGTTCTCTTCTGAGCCCCGACCTCTATTGGAACCAATGAGTATCGCATCTCTCCCCGGCTCTGCCCATCACACTCTCGTCCCTCACCTAAACCAGTGGGAGGAGTGCTGGTTGGGTGTTGCATTCCCTGCTAGCACAGGCCATTTCACCTTGGCATTTTGTGTTTTATACTGGTTTTTTTTTTTTTTTTTTTTTTTTTTTTTTTTTATCGCAACCAAACCCGGCCAGGCACCCACACAGTTTCAGCACTTGGGCTTGCCAGTGGATGACGTGAACCGACTCAGCCTGGTCTGCCCCAACCCGAGCCAAGTGTATTCCAGTGGGTCACATTCCAAAGCCTCTTCTGGGTTATTTACCTCCATGCTTCTTGCGTTTATTTGTAGAGTCAGTGTCCTGTCAGAGGATCTGTTCAGGTTCCTCCCTCCGACTCCTTCATGGTGTCGGGCTTCACGCATTCCAGCAGGTCCTTCAGCCAGCTCCGCTCTTCAATCCATTCTGATTCCTGTTGTTGAGAGTTTCAGCCCAGCCACGGCTCGTCCATACCCACGCATATCTCATATATGGCTCAGATGGGGTTGAGGCCTAGCCGAGCCCGTCCAACGTCTATCCTGGTCCTCCGGAGCACCAAACTGTGCTGTGGTCTAATCCGGCATGGTGCGTCAAAGCCGAATTGATATTTGTGCCAAGGGATTACAACTGTGACCCGGCCAGAACTCAGCCTCCCTCAAGTTCCTGTGCCCCTTAGTGGTAGGCTCCACGCAGCCAAGGCCTCCACCACGCTCTCCAACCAGGCCTGTTGCCAGAGAGTGTTAACTATGCCAGAGGTTGCTCTGGTCAGCCCAGAGCGTCCTATAGACTGTCATGCCTCCTGCATAGACTCCACCAGCCCATTCTAAACCGTCCAATGGGGTAAGAGTGTCAGGGGATTGGTCCACGTATGATTACACATTCTAGCCCCGAGTATGGTTCTTGAATGCCAGTCAGTGTCATAGTAATGCATTCTGTGACCCCTGTGAATGTGGAGTTGGTGGCATGTGAAACCCGCATGTGGAGCATTCGTTTGTGTGGGATGCTCTACCAGGTTCATTCCTAGATAATGCACTCAAAGGGCACTAAGCATAGAGTGTGAAAACTGAGTTTCCTTGAGAGCTGCTTGGAAGCCTGATGGTGTGTGAAGTTAGTGAGCCAAATGGAGTTGTTCTCCCACAAGAACCACTCGGCTGATCCTTCTTCAATATGCCCTTCACCAACATGCAGTGTTTCCTTGATTGAATTAGCTCTCACACCAATATTTGCGTCTAGAGCCTTTGCATTGAGGGCTATCTGAAAACGGCTGTGGCGCTGATGTTGCCTGTGAATGTGGAGTTGGTGGCATGTGAAACCCGCATGTGGAGCATTCGTTTGTGTGGGATGCTGACCAAGCTTCATTTCAGTCCTAGGCACACAAAGAGCACTAAGCATAGAGTGTGAAAACTGAGTTTCCTTGAGAGCTGCTTGGAAGCCTGATGGTGTGTGAAGTTAGTGAGCCAAATGGAGTTGTTCTCCCACAAGAGCCACTCGGCTGATCCTTCTTCAATATGCCCTTCACCAACATGCAGTGTTTCCTTGATTGAATTAGCTCTCACACCAATATTTGCGTCTAGAGCCTTTGCTTTGAGGGCTATCTGAAAACGGCTGTGGCGCTGAAGTTGACTGTGAATGTGGAGTTGGAGGCATGTGAAACCCGCATGTGGAGCATTCGTTTGTGTAGGATGCTCTACCAGGTTCATTCCTAGATAATGCACTCAAAGGGCACTAAGCATAGAGTGTGAAAACTGAGTTTCCTTGAGAGCTGCTTGGAAGCCTGATGGTGTGTGAAGTTAGTGAGCCAAATGGAGTTGTTCTCCCACAAGAACCACTCGGCTGATCCTTCTTCAATATGCCCTTCACCAACATGCAGTGTTTCCTTGATTGAATTAGCTCTCACACCAATATTTGCGTCTAGAGCCTTTGCATTGAGGGCTATCTGAAAACGGCTGTGGCGCTGAAGTTGCCTGTGAATGTGGAGTTGGTGGCATGTGAAACCCGCATGTGGAGCATTCGTTTGTGTGGGATGCTCTACCAGGTTCATTCCTAGATAATGCACTCAAAGGGCACTAAGCATAGAGTGTGAAAACTGAGTTTCCTTGAGAGCTGCTTGGAAGCCTGATGGTGTGTGAAGTTAGGGAGCCAAATGGAGTTGTTCTCCCACAAGAACCACTCGGCTGATCCTTCTTCAATATGCCCTTCACCAACATGCAGTGTTTCCTTGATTGAATTAGCTCTCACACCAATATTTGCGTCTAGAGCCTTTGCATTGAGGGCTATCTGAAAACGGCTGTGGCGCTGAAGTTGACTGTGAATGTGGAGTTGGTGGCATGTGAAACCCGCATGTGGAGCATTCGTTTGTGTGGGATGCTCTACCAGGTTCATTCCTATATAATGCACTCAAAGGGCACGAAGCATAGAGTGTGAAAACTGAGTTTCCTTGAGAGCTGCTTGGAAGCCTGATGGTGTGTGAAGTTAGTGAGCCAAATGGAGTTGTTCTCCCACAAGAACCACTCGGCTGATCCTTCTTCAATATGCCCTTCACCAACATGCAGTGTTTCCTTGATTGAATTAGCTCTCACACCAATATTTGCGTCTAGAGCCTTTGCATTGAGGGCTATCTGAAAACGGCTGTGGCGCTGAAGTTGACTGTGAATGTGGAGTTGGTGGCATGTGAAACCCGCATGTGGAGCATTCGTTTGTGTGGGATGCTCTCCAAGCTTCATTTCAGTCCTAGGCACACAGAAAGCACTAAGCATAGAGTGTGAAAACTGAGTTTCCTTGAGAGCTGCTTGGAAGCCTGATGGTGTGTGAAGTTAGTGAGCCAAATGGAGTTGTTCTCCCACAAGAACCACTCGGCTGATCCTTCTTCAATATGCCCTTCACCAACATGCAGTGTTTCCTTGATTGAATTAGCTCTCACACCAATATTTGCGTCTAGAGCCTTTGCATTGAGGGCTATCTGAAAACGGCTGTGGCGCTGAAGTTGCCTGTGAATGTGGAGTTGGTGGCATGTGAAACCCGCATGTGGAGCATTCGTTTGTGTGGGATGCTCTACCAGGTTCATTCCTAGATAATGCACTCAAAGGGCACTAAGCATAGAGTGTGAAAACTGAGTTTCCTTGAGAGCTGCTTGGAAGCCTGATGGTGTGTGAAGTTAGGGAGCCAAATGGAGTTGTTCTCCCACAAGAACCACTCGGCTGATCCTTCTTCAATATGCCCTTCACCAACATGCACTGTTTCCTTGATTGAATTAGCTCTCACACCAATATTTGCGTCTAGAGCCTTTGCATTGAGGGCTATCTGAAAACGGCTGTGGCGCTGAAGTTGACTGTGAATGTGGAGTTGGTGGCATGTGAAACCCGCATGTGGAGCATTCGTTTGTGTGGGATGCTCTACCAGGTTCATTCCTAGATAATGCACTCAAAGGGCACTAAGCATAGAGTGTGAAAACTGAGTTTCCTTGAGAGCTGCTTGGAAGCCTGATGGTGTGTGAAGTTAGTGAGCCAAATGGAGTTGTTCTCCCACAAGAACCACTCGGCTGATTCTTCTTCAATATGCCCTTCACCAACATGCAGTGTTTCCTTTTTTTTTTTTTTTTTCTTTTTTTTTTTTTTTAGTATTCATTTATTCATTAATTACATTGCATTACATGACACAATTTCATAGGTACTGGGATTCCCCCCCCTTCACCCTAAACCCTTCCCCCATCATGAATTCCTTCACTTTGATGCATAACCACAGCTCAAGTTCCGTTGAGATTCCCTAATTAAAAGTTTACACCATACAGAGTCCAGCATCCCACTTGTCCAGTTCAAGTTCAACGGCCTCTTAGGGAGGCCCTGTCAGGTTTGTAGGCAGAGCCAGCAGAGCGTCACCTCGATCAATTAGAAGCTCCAACATATCATCAGCAACAGTCCAGGTATGATGAGGCTGGTGCAGAGTCCACTGATTGACATAGTCCGTCTTAGGGTTTCCCCTTGTCCAGTTTTCCGCTGCACGCATAAAGCTGAGGTGGTTGATTCATCTACTCCATTTTCCATCTTTTTTTGATTAATGCTTTGATTCCTCCATTTTGTTCAGGGGAATCCCCCTAAAAAAAACTTTGAGGCCTTCCCAGTCCAGGCTCCTACATGTACTACTAGTAAGCACAGTGCCCGCCACCATCCATCACTCCGATCAGCTGATGGTTTTAACCCCTGGGTTGGTTCTCTTCTGAGCCCCGACCTCTATTGGAACCAATGAGTATCGCATCTCTCCCCGGCTCTGCCCATCACACTCTCGTCCCTCACCTAAACCAGTGGGAGGAGTGCTGGTTGGGTGTTGCATTCCCTGCTAGCACAGGCCATTTCACCTTGGCATTTTGTGTTTTATACTGTTTTTTTTTTTTTTTTTTTTTTTTTTTTTTATCGCAACCAAACCCGGCCAGGCACCCACACAGTTTCAGCACTTGGGCTTGCCAGTGGATGACGTGAACCGACTCAGCCTGGTCTGCCCCAACCCGAGCCAAGTGTATTCCAGTGGGTCACATTCCAAAGCCTCTTCTGGGTTATTTACCTCCATGCTTCTTGCGTTTATTTGTAGAGTCAGTGTCCTGTCAGAGGATCTGTTCAGGTTCCTCCCTCCGACTCCTTCATGGTGTCGGGCTTCACGCATTCCAGCAGGTCCTTCAGCCAGCTCCGCTCTTCAATCCATTCTGATTCCTGTTGTTGAGAGTTTCAGCCCAGCCACGGCTCGTCCATACCCACGCATATCTCATATATGGCTCAGATGGGGTTGAGGCCTAGCCGAGCCCGTCCAACGTCTATCCTGGTCCTCCGGAGCACCAAACTGTGCTGTGGTCTAATCCGGCATGGTGCGTCAAAGCCGAATTGATATTTGTGCCAAGGGATTACAACTGTGACCCGGCCAGAACTCAGCCTCCCTCAAGTTCCTGTGCCCCTTAGTGGTAGGCTCCACGCAGCCAAGGCCTCCACCACGCTCTCCAACCAGGCCTGTTGCCAGAGAGTGTTAACTATGCCAGAGGTTGCTCTGGTCAGCCCAGAGCGTCCTATAGACTGTCATGCCTCCTGCATAGACTCCACCAGCCCATTCTAAACCGTCCAATGGGGTAAGAGTGTCAGGGGATTGGTCCACGTATGATTACACATTCTAGCCCGAGTATGGTTCTTGAATGCCAGTCAGTGTCATAGTAATGCATTCTGTGACCCCTGTGAATGTGGAGTTGGTGGCATGTGAAACCCGCATGTGGAGCATTCGTTTGTGTGGGATGCTCTACCAGGTTCATTCCTAGATAATGCACTCAAAGGGCACTAAGCATAGAGTGTGAAAACTGAGTTTCCTTGAGAGCTGCTTGGAAGCCTGATGGTGTGTGAAGTTAGTGAGCCAAATGGAGTTGTTCTCCCACAAGAACCACTCGGCTGATCCTTCTTCAATATGCCCTTCACCAACATGCAGTGTTTCCTTGATTGAATTAGCTCTCACACCAATATTTGCGTCTAGAGCCTTTGCATTGAGGGCTATCTGAAAACGGCTGTGGCGCTGATGTTGCCTGTGAATGTGGAGTTGGTGGCATGTGAAACCCGCATGTGGAGCATTCGTTTATGTGGGATGCTCTCCAAGCTTCTCTTCACTCCTAGGCACTCAAAGGGCATTAAGCATAGAGTGTGAAAACTGAGTTTCCTTGAGAGCTGCTTGGAAGCCTGATGGTGTGTGAAGTTAGGAGCCAAATGGAGTTGTTCTCCCACAAGAACCACTCGGCTGATCCTTCTTCAATATGCCCTTCACCAACATGCAGTGTTTCCTTGATTGAATTAGCTCTCACACCAATATTTGCGTCTAGAGCCTTTGCATTGAGGGCTATCTGAAAACGGCTGTGGCACTGAAGTTGACTGTGAATGTGGAGTTGGTGGCATGTGAAACCCGCATGTGGAGCATTCGTTTGTGTGGGATGCTCTACCATGTTCATTCCTAGATAATGCACTCAAAGGGCAATAAGCATAGAGTGTGAAAACTGAGTTTCCTTGAGAGCTGCTTGGAAGCCTGATGGTGTGTGAAGTTAGTGAGCCAAATGGAGTTGTTCTCCCACAAGAACCACTCGGCTGATCCTTCTTCAATATGCCCTTCACCAACATGCAGTGTTTCCTTGATTGAATTGGCTCTCACACCAATATTTGCGTCTAGAGCCTTTGCATTGAGGGCTATCTGAAAACGGCTGTGGCGCTGAAGTTGACTGTGAATGTGGAGTTGGTGGCATGTGAAACCCGCATGTGGAGCATTCGTTTGTGTGGGATGCTGACCAAGCTTCATTTCAGTCCTAGGCACACAAAGAGCACTAAGCATAGAGTGTGAAAACTGAGTTTCCTTGAGAGCTGCTTGGAAGCCTGATGGTGTGTGAAGTTAGTGAGCCAAATGGAGTTGTTCTCCCACAAGAGCCACTCGGCTGATCCTTCTTCAATATGCCCTTCACCAACATGCAGTGTTTCCTTGATTGAATTAGCTCTCACACCAATATTTGCGTCTAGAGCCTTTGCTTTGAGGGCTATCTGAAAACGGCTGTGGCGCTGAAGTTGACTGTGAATGTGGAGTTGGAGGCATGTGAAACCCGCATGTGGAGCATTCGTTTGTGTAGGATGCTCTACCAGGTTCATTCCTAGATAATGCACTCAAAGGGCACTAAGCATAGAGTGTGAAAACTGAGTTTCCTTGAGAGCTGCTTGGAAGCCTGATGGTGTGTGAAGTTAGTGAGCCAAATGGAGTTGTTCTCCCACAAGAACCACTCGGCTGATCCTTCTTCAATATGCCCTTCACCAACATGCAGTGTTTCCTTGATTGAATTAGCTCTCACACCAATATTTGCGTCTAGAGCCTTTGCATTGAGGGCTATCTGAAAACGGCTGTGGCGCTGAAGTTGACTGTGAATGTGGAGTTGGTGGCATGTGAAACCCGCATGTGGAGCATTCGTTTGTGTGGGATGCTCTCCAAGCTTCATTTCAGTCCTAGGCACACAGAAAGCACTAAGCATAGAGTGTGAAAATTGAGTTTCCTTGAGAGCTGCTTGGAAGCCTGATGGTGTGTGAAGTTAGTGAGCCAAATGGAGTTGTTCTCCCACAAGAACCACTCGGCTGATCCTTCTTCAATATGCCCTTCACCAACATGCAGTGTTTCCTTGATTGAATTAGCTCTCACACCAATATTTGCGTCTAGAGCCTTTGCATTGAGGGCTATCTGAAAACGGCTGTGGCGCTGAAGTTGCCTGTGAATGTGGAGTTGGTGGCATGTGAAACCCGCATGTGGAGCATTCGTTTGTGTGGGATGCTCTACCAGGTTCATTCCTAGATAATGCACTCAAAGGGCACTAAGCATAGAGTGTGAAAACTGAGTTTCCTTGAGAGCTGCTTGGAAGCCTGATGGTGTGTGAAGTTAGGGAGCCAAATGGAGTTGTTCTCCCACAAGAACCACTCGGCTGATCCTTCTTCAATATGCCCTTCACCAACATGCAGTGTTTCCTTGATTGAATTAGCTCTCACACCAATATTTGCGTCTAGAGCCTTTGCATTGAGGGCTATCTGAAAACGGCTGTGGCGCTGAAGTTGACTGTGAATGTGGAGTTGGTGGCATGTGAAACCCGCATGTGGAGCATTCGTTTGTGTGGGATGCTCTACCAGGTTCATTCCTAGATAATGCACTCAAAGGGCACTAAGCATAGAGTGTGAAAACTGAGTTTCCTTGAGAGCTGCTTGGAAGCCTGATGGTGTGTGAAGTTAGTGAGCCAAATGGAGTTGTTCTCCCACAAGAACCACTCGGCTGATTCTTCTTCAATATGCCCTTCACCAACATGCAGTGTTTCCTTTTTTTTTTTTTTTTTTTCTTTTTTTTTTTTTTAGTATTCATTTATTCATTAATTACATTGCATTACATGACACAATTTCATAGGTACTGGGATTCCCCCCCCTTCACCCTAAACCCTTCCCCCATCATGAATTCCTTCACTTTGATGCATAACCACAGCTCAAGTTCCGTTGAGATTCCCTAATTAAAAGTTTACACCATACAGAGTCCAGCATCCCACTTGTCCAGTTCAAGTTCAACGGCCTCTTAGGGAGGCCCTGTCAGGTTTGTAGGCAGAGCCAGCAGAGCGTCACCTCGATCAATTAGAAGCTCCAACATATCATCAGCAACAGTCCAGGTATGATGAGGCTGGTGCAGAGTCCACTGATTGACATAGTCCGTCTTAGGGTTTCCCCTTGTCCAGTTTTCCGCTGCACGCATAAAGCTGAGGTGGTTGATTCATCTACTCCATTTTCCATCTTTTTTTGATTAATGCTTTGATTCCTCCATTTTGTTCAGGGGAATCCCCCTAAAAAAAACTTTGAGGCCTTCCCAGTCCAGGCTCCTACATGTACTACTAGTAAGCACAGTGCCCGCCACCATCCATCACTCCGATCAGCTGATGGTTTTAACCCCTGGGTTGGTTCTCTTCTGAGCCCCGACCTCTATTGGAACCAATGAGTATCGCATCTCTCCCCGGCTCTGCCCATCACACTCTCGTCCCTCACCTAAACCAGTGGGAGGAGTGCTGGTTGGGTGTTGCATTCCCTGCTAGCACAGGCCATTTCACCTTGGCATTTTGTGTTTTATACTGTTTTTTTTTTTTTTTTTTTTTTTTTTTTTATCGCAACCAAACCCGGCCAGGCACCCACACAGTTTCAGCACTTGGGCTTGCCAGTGGATGACGTGAACCGACTCAGCCTGGTCTGCCCCAACCCGAGCCAAGTGTATTCCAGTGGGTCACATTCCAAAGCCTCTTCTGGGTTATTTACCTCCATGCTTCTTGCGTTTATTTGTAGAGTCAGTGTCCTGTCAGAGGATCTGTTCAGGTTCCTCCCTCCGACTCCTTCATGGTGTCGGGCTTCACGCATTCCAGCAGGTCCTTCAGCCAGCTCCGCTCTTCAATCCATTCTGATTCCTGTTGTTGAGAGTTTCAGCCCAGCCACGGCTCGTCCATACCCACGCATATCTCATATATGGCTCAGATGGGGTTGAGGCCTAGCCGAGCCCGTCCAACGTCTATCCTGGTCCTCCGGAGCACCAAACTGTGCTGTGGTCTAATCCGGCATGGTGCGTCAAAGCCGAATTGATATTTGTGCCAAGGGATTACAACTGTGACCCGGCCAGAACTCAGCCTCCCTCAAGTTCCTGTGCCCCTTAGTGGTAGGCTCCACGCAGCCAAGGCCTCCACCACGCTCTCCAACCAGGCCTGTTGCCAGAGAGTGTTAACTATGCCAGAGGTTGCTCTGGTCAGCCCAGAGCGTCCTATAGACTGTCATGCCTCCTGCATAGACTCCACCAGCCCATTCTAAACCGTCCAATGGGGTAAGAGTGTCAGGGGATTGGTCCACGTATGATTACACATTCTAGCCCCGAGTATGGTTCTTGAATGCCAGTCAGTGTCATAGTAATGCATTCTGTGACCCCTGTGAATGTGGAGTTGGTGGCATGTGAAACCCGCATGTGGAGCATTCGTTTGTGTGGGATGCTCTACCAGGTTCATTCCTAGATAATGCACTCAAAGGGCACTAAGCATAGAGTGTGAAAACTGAGTTTCCTTGAGAGCTGCTTGGAAGCCTGATGGTGTGTGAAGTTAGGGAGCCAAATGGAGTTGTTCTCCCACAAGAACCACTCGGCTGATCCTTCTTCAATATGCCCTTCACCAACATGCAGTGTTTCCTTGATTGAATTAGCTCTCACACCAATATTTGCGTCTAGAGCCTTTGCATTGAGGGCTATCTGAAAACGGCTGTGGCGCTGAAGTTGACTGTGAATGTGGAGTTGGTGGCATGTGAAACCCGCATGTGGAGCATTCGTTTGTGTGGGATGCTCTACCAGGTTCATTCCTATATAATGCACTCAAAGGGCACGAAGCATAGAGTGTGAAAACTGAGTTTCCTTGAGAGCTGCTTGGAAGCCTGATGGTGTGTGAAGTTAGTGAGCCAAATGGAGTTGTTCTCCCACAAGAACCACTCGGCTGATCCTTCTTCAATATGCCCTTCACCAACATGCAGTGTTTCCTTGATTGAATTAGCTCTCACACCAATATTTGCGTCTAGAGCCTTTGCATTGAGGGCTATCTGAAAACGGCTGTGGCGCTGAAGTTGACTGTGAATGTGGAGTTGGTGGCATGTGAAACCCGCATGTGGAGCATTCGTTTGTGTGGGATGCTCTCCAAGCTTCATTTCAGTCCTAGGCACACAGAAAGCACTAAGCATAGAGTGTGAAAACTGAGTTTCCTTGAGAGCTGCTTGGAAGCCTGATGGTGTGTGAAGTTAGTGAGCCAAATGGAGTTGTTCTCCCACAAGAACCACTCGGCTGATCCTTCTTCAATATGCCCTTCACCAACATGCAGTGTTTCCTTGATTGAATTAGCTCTCACACCAATATTTGCGTCTAGAGCCTTTGCATTGAGGGCTATCTGAAAACGGCTGTGGCGCTGAAGTTGCCTGTGAATGTGGAGTTGGTGGCATGTGAAACCCGCATGTGGAGCATTCGTTTGTGTGGGATGCTCTACCAGGTTCATTCCTAGATAATGCACTCAAAGGGCACTAAGCATAGAGTGTGAAAACTGAGTTTCCTTGAGAGCTGCTTGGAAGCCTGATGGTGTGTGAAGTTAGGGAGCCAAATGGAGTTGTTCTCCCACAAGAACCACTCGGCTGATCCTTCTTCAATATGCCCTTCACCAACATGCACTGTTTCCTTGATTGAATTAGCTCTCACACCAATATTTGCGTCTAGAGCCTTTGCATTGAGGGCTATCTGAAAACGGCTGTGGCGCTGAAGTTGACTGTGAATGTGGAGTTGGTGGCATGTGAAACCCGCATGTGGAGCATTCGTTTGTGTGGGATGCTCTACCAGGTTCATTCCTAGATAATGCACTCAAAGGGCACTAAGCATAGAGTGTGAAAACTGAGTTTCCTTGAGAGCTGCTTGGAAGCCTGATGGTGTGTGAAGTTAGTGAGCCAAATGGAGTTGTTCTCCCACAAGAACCACTCGGCTGATTCTTCTTCAATATGCCCTTCACCAACATGCAGTGTTTCCTTTTTTTTTTTTTTTTTTCTTTTTTTTTTTTTTTAGTATTCATTTATTCATTAATTGCATTGCATTACATGACACAATTTCATAGGTACTGGGATTCCCCCCCCTTCACCCTAAACCCTTCCCCCATCATGAATTCCTTCACTTTGATGCATAACCACAGCTCAAGTTCCGTTGAGATTCCCTAATTAAAAGTTTACACCATACAGAGTCCAGCATCCCACTTGTCCAGTTCAAGTTCAACGGCCTCTTAGGGAGGCCCTGTCAGGTTTGTAGGCAGAGCCAGCAGAGCGTCACCTCGATCAATTAGAAGCTCCAACATATCATCAGCAACAGTCCAGGTATGATGAGGCTGGTGCAGAGTCCACTGATTGACATAGTCCGTCTTAGGGTTTCCCCTTGTCCAGTTTTCCGCTGCACGCATAAAGCTGAGGTGGTTGATTCATCTACTCCATTTTCCATCTTTTTTTGATTAATGCTTTGATTCCTCCATTTTGTTCAGGGGAATCCCCCTAAAAAAAACTTTGAGGCCTTCCCAGTCCAGGCTCCTACATGTACTACTAGTAAGCACAGTGCCCGCCACCATCCATCACTCCGATCAGCTGATGGTTTTAACCCCTGGGTTGGTTCTCTTCTGAGCCCCGACCTCTATTGGAACCAATGAGTATCGCATCTCTCCCCGGCTCTGCCCATCACACTCTCGTCCCTCACCTAAACCAGTGGGAGGAGTGCTGGTTGGGTGTTGCATTCCCTGCTAGCACAGGCCATTTCACCTTGGCATTTTGTGTTTTATACTGTTTTTTTTTTTTTTTTTTTTTTTTTTTTATCGCAACCAAACCCGGCCAGGCACCCACACAGTTTCAGCACTTGGGCTTGCCAGTGGATGACGTGAACCGACTCAGCCTGGTCTGCCCCAACCCGAGCCAAGTGTATTCCAGTGGGTCACATTCCAAAGCCTCTTCTGGGTTATTTACCTCCATGCTTCTTGCGTTTATTTGTAGAGTCAGTGTCCTGTCAGAGGATCTGTTCAGGTTCCTCCCTCCGACTCCTTCATGGTGTCGGGCTTCACGCATTCCAGCAGGTCCTTCAGCCAGCTCCGCTCTTCAATCCATTCTGATTCCTGTTGTTGAGAGTTTCAGCCCAGCCACGGCTCGTCCATACCCACGCATATCTCATATATGGCTCAGATGGGGTTGAGGCCTAGCCGAGCCCGTCCAACGTCTATCCTGGTCCTCCGGAGCACCAAACTGTGCTGTGGTCTAATCCGGCATGGTGCGTCAAAGCCGAATTGATATTTGTGCCAAGGGATTACAACTGTGACCCGGCCAGAACTCAGCCTCCCTCAAGTTCCTGTGCCCCTTAGTGGTAGGCTCCACGCAGCCAAGGCCTCCACCACGCTCTCCAACCAGGCCTGTTGCCAGAGAGTGTTAACTATGCCAGAGGTTGCTCTGGTCAGCCCAGAGCGTCCTATAGACTGTCATGCCTCCTGCATAGACTCCACCAGCCCATTCTAAACCGTCCAATGGGGTAAGAGTGTCAGGGGATTGGTCCACGTATGATTACACATTCTAGCCCCGAGTATGGTTCTTGAATGCCAGTCAGTGTCATAGTAATGCATTCTGTGACCCCTGTGAATGTGGAGTTGGTGGCATGTGAAACCCGCATGTGGAGCATTCGTTTGTGTGGGATGCTCTACCAGGTTCATTCCTAGATAATGCACTCAAAGGGCACTAAGCATAGAGTGTGAAAACTGAGTTTCCTTGAGAGCTGCTTGGAAGCCTGATGGTGTGTGAAGTTAGTGAGCCAAATGGAGTTGTTCTCCCACAAGAACCACTCGGCTGATCCTTCTTCAATATGCCCTTCACCAACATGCAGTGTTTCCTTGATTGAATTAGCTCTCACACCAATATTTGCGTCTAGAGCCTTTGCATTGAGGGCTATCTGAAAACGGTTGTGGCGCTGATGTTGCCTGTGAATGTGGAGTTGGTGGCATGTGAAACCCGCATGTGGAGCATTCGTTTATGTGGGATGCTCTCCAAGCTTCTCTTCACTCCTAGGCACTCAAAGGGCATTAAGCATAGAGTGTGAAAACTGAGTTTCCTTGAGAGCTGCTTGGAAGCCTGATGGTGTGTGAAGTTAGGAGCCAAATGGAGTTGTTCTCCCACAAGAACCACTCGGCTGATCCTTCTTCAATATGCCCTTCACCAACATGCAGTGTTTCCTTGATTGAATTAGCTCTCACACCAATATTTGCGTCTAGAGCCTTTGCATTGAGGGCTATCTGAAAACGGCTGTGGCACTGAAGTTGCCTGTGAATGTGGAGTTGGTGGCATGTGAAACCCGCATGTGGAGCATTCGTTTGTGTGGGATGCTCTACCATGTTCATTCCTAGATAATGCACTCAAAGGGCAATAAGCATAGAGTGTGAAAACTGAGTTTCCTTGAGAGCTGCTTGGAAGCCTGATGGTGTGTGAAGTTAGTGAGCCAAATGGAGTTGTTCTCCCACAAGAACCACTCGGCTGATCCTTCTTCAATATGCCCTTCACCAACATGCAGTGTTTCCTTGATTGAATTGGCTCTCACACCAATATTTGCGTCTAGAGCCTTTGCATTGAGGGCTATCTGAAAACGGCTGTGGCGCTGAAGTTGACTGTGAATGTGGAGTTGGTGGCATGTGAAACCCGCATGTGGAGCATTCGTTTGTGTGGGATGCTGACCAAGCTTCATTTCAGTCCTAGGCACACAAAGAGCACTAAGCATAGAGTGTGAAAACTGAGTTTCCTTGAGAGCTGCTTGGAAGCCTGATGGTGTGTGAAGTTAGTGAGCCAAATGGAGTTGTTCTCCCACAAGAGCCACTCGGCTGATCCTTCTTCAATATGCCCTTCACCAACATGCAGTGTTTCCTTGATTGAATTAGCTCTCACACCAATATTTGCGTCTAGAGCCTTTGCATTGAGGGCTATCTGAAAACGGCTGTGGCGCTGAAGTTGACTGTGAATGTGGAGTTGGAGGCATGTGAAACCCGCATGTGGAGCATTCGTTTGTGTAGGATGCTCTACCAGGTTCATTCCTAGATAATGCACTCAAAGGGCACTAAGCATAGAGTGTGAAAACTGAGTTTCCTTGAGAGCTGCTTGGAAGCCTGATGGTGTGTGAAGTTAGTGAGCCAAATGGAGTTGTTCTCCCACAAGAACCACTCGGCTGATCCTTCTTCAATATGCCCTTCACCAACATGCAGTGTTTCCTTGATTGAATTAGCTCTCACACCAATATTTGCGTCTAGAGCCTTTGCATTGAGGGCTATCTGAAAACGGCTGTGGCGCTGAAGTTGACTGTGAATGTGGAGTTGGTGGCATGTGAAACCCGCATGTGGAGCATTCGTTTGTGTGGGATGCTCTCCAAGCTTCATTTCAGTCCTAGGCACACAGAAAGCACTAAGCATAGAGTGTGAAAATTGAGTTTCCTTGAGAGCTGCTTGGAAGCCTGATGGTGTGTGAAGTTAGTGAGCCAAATGGAGTTGTTCTCCCACAAGAACCACTCGGCTGATCCTTCTTCAATATGCCCTTCACCAACATGCAGTGTTTCCTTGATTGAATTAGCTCTCACACCAATATTTGCGTCTAGAGCCTTTGCATTGAGGGCTATCTGAAAACGGCTGTGGCGCTGAAGTTGCCTGTGAATGTGGAGTTGGTGGCATGTGAAACCCGCATGTGGAGCATTCGTTTGTGTGGGATGCTCTACCAGGTTCATTCCTAGATAATGCACTCAAAGGGCACTAAGCATAGAGTGTGAAAACTGAGTTTCCTTGAGAGCTGCTTGGAAGCCTGATGGTGTGTGAAGTTAGGGAGCCAAATGGAGTTGTTCTCCCACAAGAACCACTCGGCTGATCCTTCTTCAATATGCCCTTCACCAACATGCAGTGTTTCCTTGATTGAATTAGCTCTCACACCAATATTTGCGTCTAGAGCCTTTGCATTGAGGGCTATCTGAAAACGGCTGTGGCGCTGAAGTTGACTGTGAATGTGGAGTTGGTGGCATGTGAAACCCGCATGTGGAGCATTCGTTTGTGTGGGATGCTCTACCAGGTTCATTCCTAGATAATGCACTCAAAGGGCACTAAGCATAGAGTGTGAAAACTGAGTTTCCTTGAGAGCTGCTTGGAAGCCTGATGGTGTGTGAAGTTAGTGAGCCAAATGGAGTTGTTCTCCCACAAGAACCACTCGGCTGATTCTTCTTCAATATGCCCTTCACCAACATGCAGTGTTTCCTTTTTTTTTTTTTTTTTTTTTTTTTTTTTTTTTTTTAGTATTCATTTATTCATTAATTGCATTGCATTACATGACACAATTTCATAGGTACTGGGATTCCCCCCCCTTCACCCTAAACCCTTCCCCCATCATGAATTCCTTCACTTTGATGCATAACCACAGCTCAAGTTCCGTTGAGATTCCCTAATTAAAAGTTTACACCATACAGAGTCCAGCATCCCACTTGTCCAGTTCAAGTTCAACGGCCTCTTAGGGAGGCCCTGTCAGGTTTGTAGGCAGAGCCAGCAGAGCGTCACCTCGATCAATTAGAAGCTCCAACATATCATCAGCAACAGTCCAGGTATGATGAGGCTGGTGCAGAGTCCACTGATTGACATAGTCCGTCTTAGGGTTTCCCCTTGTCCAGTTTTCCGCTGCACGCATAAAGCTGAGGTGGTTGATTCATCTACTCCATTTTCCATCTTTTTTTGATTAATGCTTTGATTCCTCCATTTTGTTCAGGGGAATCCCCCTAAAAAAAACTTTGAGGCCTTCCCAGTCCAGGCTCCTACATGTACTACTAGTAAGCACAGTGCCCGCCACCATCCATCACTCCGATCAGCTGATGGTTTTAACCCCTGGGTTGGTTCTCTTCTGAGCCCCGACCTCTATTGGAACCAATGAGTATCGCATCTCTCCCCGGCTCTGCCCATCACACTCTCGTCCCTCACCTAAACCAGTGGGAGGAGTGCTGGTTGGGTGTTGCATTCCCTGCTAGCACAGGCCATTTCACCTTGGCATTTTGTGTTTTATACTGTTTTTTTTTTTTTTTTTTTTTTTTTTTTATCGCAACCAAACCCGGCCAGGCACCCACACAGTTTCAGCACTTGGGCTTGCCAGTGGATGACGTGAACCGACTCAGCCTGGTCTGCCCCAACCCGAGCCAAGTGTATTCCAGTGGGTCACATTCCAAAGCCTCTTCTGGGTTATTTACCTCCATGCTTCTTGCGTTTATTTGTAGAGTCAGTGTCCTGTCAGAGGATCTGTTCAGGTTCCTCCCTCCGACTCCTTCATGGTGTCGGGCTTCACGCATTCCAGCAGGTCCTTCAGCCAGCTCCGCTCTTCAATCCATTCTGATTCCTGTTGTTGAGAGTTTCAGCCCAGCCACGGCTCGTCCATACCCACGCATATCTCATATATGGCTCAGATGGGGTTGAGGCCTAGCCGAGCCCGTCCAACGTCTATCCTGGTCCTCCGGAGCACCAAACTGTGCTGTGGTCTAATCCGGCATGGTGCGTCAAAGCCGAATTGATATTTGTGCCAAGGGATTACAACTGTGACCCGGCCAGAACTCAGCCTCCCTCAAGTTCCTGTGCCCCTTAGTGGTAGGCTCCACGCAGCCAAGGCCTCCACCACGCTCTCCAACCAGGCCTGTTGCCAGAGAGTGTTAACTATGCCAGAGGTTGCTCTGGTCAGCCCAGAGCGTCCTATAGACTGTCATGCCTCCTGCATAGACTCCACCAGCCCATTATAAACCGTCCAATGGGGTAAGAGTGTCAGGGGATTGGTCCACGTATGATTACACATTCTAGCCCCGAGTATGGTTCTTGAATGCCAGTCAGTGTCATAGTAATGCATTCTGTGACCCCTGTGAATGTGGAGTTGGTGGCATGTGAAACCCGCATGTGGAGCATTCGTTTGTGTGGGATGCTCTACCAGGTTCATTCCTAGATAATGCACTCAAATGGCACTAAGCATAGAGTGTGAAAACTGAGTTTCCTTGAGAGCTGCTTGGAAGCCTGATGGTGTGTGAAGTTAGTGAGCCAAATGGAGTTGTTCTCCCACAAGAACCACTCGGCTGATCCTTCTTCAATATGCCCTTCACCAACATGCAGTGTTTCCTTGATTGAATTAGCTCTCACACCAATATTTGCGTCTAGAGCCTTTGCATTGAGGGCTATCTGAAAACGGCTGTGGCGCTGAAGTTGCCTGTGAATGTGGAGTTGGTGGCATGTGAAACCCGCATGTGGAGCATTCGTTTGTGTGGGATGCTGACCAAGCTTCATTTCAGTCCTAGGCACACAAAGAGCACTCAGCATAGAGTGTGAAAACTGAGTTTCCTTGAGAGCTGCTTGGATGCCTGATGGTGTGTGAAGTTAGTGAGCCAAATGGAGTTGTTCTCCCACAAGAACCACTCGGCTGATCCTTCTTCAATATGCCCTTCACCAACATGCAGTGTTTCCTTGATTGAATTAGCTCTCACACCAATATTTGCGTCTAGAGCCTTTGCATTGAGGGCTATCTGAAAAAGGCTGTGGCGCTGAAGTTGCCTGTGAATGTGAAGTTGGTGGCATGTGAAACCCGCATGTGGAGCATTCCTTTATGTGGGATGTTCTCCAAGATTCATTTCAGTCCTAGGCACTCAAAGGGCACTAAGCATAGAGTGTGAAAACTGAGTTTCCTTGAGAGCTGCTTGAAGCCTGATGGTGTGTGAAGTTAGTGAGCCAAATGGAGTTGTTCTCCCACAAGAACCACTCGGCTGATCCTTCTTCAATATGCCCTTCACCAACATGCAGTGTTTCCTTGATTGAATTAGCTCTCACACCAATATTTGCGTCTAGAGCCTTTGCATTGAGGGCTATCTGAAAAAGGCTGTGGCGGTGAAGTTGCCTGTGAATGTGGAGTTGGTGGCATGTGAAACCCGCATGTGGAGCATTCGTACGTGTGGGATGCTCTCCCGTGTTCATTCCTAGATAATGCACTCAAAGGGCACTAAGCATAGAGTGTGAAAACTGAGTTTCCTTGAGAGCTGCTTGGAAGCCTGATGGTTGTGAAGTTAGTGAGCCAAATGGAGTTGTTCTCCCACAAGAACCACTCGGCTGATCCTTCTTCAATATGCCCTTCACCAACATGCAGTGTTTCCTTGATTGAATTAGCTCTCACACCAATATTTGCGTCTAGAGCCTTTGCATTGACGGCTATCTGAAAACGGCTGTGGTGCTGAAGTTGCCTGTGAATGTGGAGTTGGTGGCATGTGAAACCCGCATGTGGAGCATTCGTTTGTGTGGGATGCTCTACCAGGTTCATTCCTAGATAATGCACTCAAAGGGCACTAAGCATAGAGTGTGAAAACTGAGTTTCCTTGAGAGCTGCTTGGAAGCCTGATGGTGTGTGAAGTTAGTGAGCCAAATGGAGTTGTTCTCCCACAAGAACCACTCGGCTGATCCTTCTTCAATATGCCCTTCACCAACATGCAGTGTTTCCTTGATTGAATTAGCTCTCACACCAATATATGCGTCTAGAGCCTTTGCATTGAGGGCTATCTTAAAACGGCTGTGGCGCTGAAGTTGACTGTGAATGTGGAGTTGGTGGCATGTGAAACCCGCATGTGGAGCATTCGTTTGTGTGGGATGCTGACCAAGCTTCATTTCAGTCCTAGGCACACAAAGAGCACTAAGCATAGAGTGTGAAAACTGAGTTTCCTTGAGAGCTGCTTGGAAGCCTGATGGTGTGTGAAGTTAGTGAGCCAAATGGAGTTGTTCTCCCACAAGAACCACTCGGCTGATCCTTCTTCAATATTCCCTTCACCAACATGCAGTGTTTCCTTGATTGAATTAGCTCTCACACCATTATTTGCATCTAGAGCCTTTGCATTGAGGGCTATCTGAAAACGGCTGTGGCGGTGAAGTTGCCTGTGAATGTGGAGTTGGTGGCATGTGAAACCCGCATGTGGAGCATTCGTACGTGTGGGATGCTGACCAAGCTTCATTTCAGTCCTAGGCACACAAAGAGCACTCAGCATAGAGTGTGAAAACTGAGTTTCCTTGAGAGCTGCCTGGATGCCTGATGGTGTGTGAAGTTAGTGAGCCAAATGGAGTTGTTCTCCCACAAGAACCACTCGGCTGATCCTTCTTCAATATGCCCTTCACCAACATGCAGTGTTTCCTTGATTGAATTAGCTCTCACACCAATATTTGCGTCTAGAGCCTTTGCATTGAGGGCTATCTGAAAACGGCTGTGGCGCTGAAGTTGCCTGTGAATGTGAAGTTGGTGGCATGTGAAACCCGCATGTGGAGCATTCGTGTATGTGGGATGCTCTCCAAGCTTCATTTCAGTCCTAGGCACTCAAAGGGCACTAAGCATAGAGTGTGAAAACTGAGTTTCCTTGAGAGCTGCTTGGAAGCCTGATGGTGTGTGAAGTTAGTGAGCCAAATGGAGTTGTTCTCCCACAAGAACCACTCGGCTGATCCTTCTTCAATATGCCCTTCACCAACATGCAGTGTTTCCTTGATTGAATTAGCTCTCACACCAATATTTGCGTCTAGAGCCTTTGCATTGAGGGCTATCTGAAAACGGCTGTGGCGCTGAAGTTGCCTGTGAATGTGGAGTTGGTGGCATGTGAAACCCGCATGTGGAGCATTCGTTTGTGTGGGATGCTCTCCCATGTTCATTCCTAGATAATGCACTCAAAGGGCACTAAGCATAGAGTGTGAAAACTGAGTTTCCTTGAGAGCTGCTTGGAAGCCTGATGGTTGTGAAGTTAGTGAGCCAAATGGAGTTGTTCTCCCACAAGAACCACTCGGCTGATCCTTCTTCAATATGCCCTTCACCAACATGCAGTGTTTCCTTGATTGAATTAGCTCTCACACCAATATTTGCGTCTAGAGCCTTTGCATTGAGGGCTATCTGAAAACGGCTGTGGCGCTGAAGTTGCCTGTGAATGTGGAGTTGGTGGCATGTGAAACCCGCATGTGGAGCATTCGTTTGTGTGGGATGCTCTACCAGGTTCATTCCTAGATAATGCACTCAAAGGGCACTAAGCATAGAGTGTGAAAACTGAGTTTCCTTGAGAGCTGCTTGGAAGCCTGATGGTGTGTGAAGTTAGTGAGCCAAATGGAGTTGTTCTCCCACAAGAACCACTCGGCTGATTCTTCTTCAATATGCCCTTCACCAACATGCAGTGTTTCCTTGATTGAATTAGCTCTCACACCAATATTTGCGTCTAGAGCCTTTGCATTGAGGGCTATCTGAAAACGGCTGTGGCGCTGAAGTTGCCTGTGAATGTGGAGTTGGTGGCATGTGAAACCCGCATGTGGAGCATTCCTTTATGTGGGATGCTCTCCAAGCTTCATTTCAGTCCTAGGCACTCAAAGGGCACTAAGCATAGAGTGTGAAAACTGAGTTTCCTTGAGAGCTGTTTGGAAGCCTGATGGTGTGTGAAGTTAGTGAGCCAAATGGAGTTGTTCTCCCACAAGAACCACTCGGCTGATCCTTCTTCAATATGCCCTTCACCAACATGCAGTGTTTCCTTGATTGAATTAGCTCTCACACCAATATTTGCGTCTAGAGCCTTTGCATTGAGGGCTATCTGAAAACGGCTGTGGCGCTGAAGTTGCCTGTGAATGTGGAGTTGGTGGCATGTGAAACCCGCATGTGGAGCATTCCTTTATGTGGGATGCTCTCCAAGCTTCATTTCAGTCCTAGGCACTCAAAGGGCACTAAGCATAGAGTGTGAAAACTGAGTTTCCTTGAGAGCTGCTTGGAAGCCTGATGGTGTGTGAAGTTAGTGAGCCAAATGGAGTTGTTCTCCCACAAGAACCACTCGGCTGATCCTTCTTCAATATGCCCTTCACCAACATGCAGTGTTTCCTTGATTGAATTAGCTCTCACACCAATATTTGCGTCTAGAGCCTTTGCATTGAGGGCTATCTGAAAACGGCTGTGGCGCTGAAGTTGCCTGTGAATGTGGAGTTGGTGGCATGTGAAACCCGCATGTGGAGCATTCGTTTGTGTGGGATGCTCTACCAGGTTCATTCCTAGATAATGCACTCAAAGGGCACTAAGCATAGAGTGTGAAAACTGAGTTTCCTTGAGAGCTGCTTGGAAGCCTGATGGTGTGTGAAGTTAGTGAGCCAAATGGAGTTGTTCTCCCACAAGAACCACTCGGCTGATCCTTCTTCAATATGCCCTTCACCAACATGCAGTGTTTCCTTGATTGAATTAGCTCTCACACCAATATTTGCGTCTAGAGCCTTTGCATTGAGGGCTATCTGAAAACGGCTGTGGCGATGAAGTTGCCTGTGAATGTGGAGTTGGTGGCATGTGAAACCCGCATGTGGAGCATTCGTTTGTGTGGGATGATCTACCAGGTTCATTCCTAGATAATGCACTCAAAGGGCACTAAGCATAGAGTGTGAAAACTGAGTTTCCTTGAGAGCTGCTTGGAAGCCTGATGGTGTGTGAAGTTAGTGAGCCAAATGGAGTTGTTCTCCCACAAGAACCACTCGGCTGATCCTTCTTCAATATGCCCTTCACCAACATGCAGTGTTTCCTTGATTGAATTAGCTCTCACACCAATATTTGCGTCTAGAGCCTTTGCATTGAGGGCTATCTGAAAACGGCTGTGGCGCTGAAGTTGCCTGTGAATGTGGAGTTGGTGGCATGTGAAACCCGCATGTGGAGCATTCCTTTATGTGGGATGCTCTCCAAGTTTCATTTCAGTCCTAGGCACTCAAAGGGCACTAAAAATAGAGTGTGAAAACTGAGTTTCCTTGAGAGCTGTTAGGAAGCCTGATGGTGTGTGAAGTTAGTGAGCCAAATGGAGTTGTTCTCCCACAAGAACCACTCGGCTGATTCTTCTTCAATATGCCCTTAACCAACATGCAGTGTTTCCTTGATTGAATTAGCTCTCACACCAATATTTGCGTCTAGAGCCTTTGCATTGAGGGCTATCTGAAAACGGCTGTGGCGCTGAAGTTGCCTGTGAATGTGGAGTTGGTGGCATGTGAAACCCGCATGTGGAGCATTCGTTTGTGTGGGATGCTGACCAAGCTTCATTTCAGTCCTAGGCACACAAAGAGCACTAAGCATAGAGTGTGAAAACTGAGTTTCCTTGAGAGCTGCTTGGATGCCTGATGGTGTGTGAAGTTAGTGAGCCAAATGGAGTTGTTCTCCCACAAGAACCACTCGGCTGATCCTTCTTCAATATGCCCTTCACCAACATGCAGTGTTTCCTTGATTGAATTAGCTCTCACACCAATATTTGCGTCTAGAGCCTTTGCATTGAGGGCTATCTGAAAACGGCTGTGGCGCTGAAGTTGCCTGTGAATGTGGAGTTGGTGGCATGTGAAACCCGCATGTGGAGCATTCCTTTATGTGGGATGCTCTCCAAGCTTCATTTCAGTCCTAGGCACTCAAAGGGCACTAAGCATAGAGTGTGAAAACTGAGTTTCCTTGAGAGCTGCTTGGAAGCCTGATGGTGTGTGAAGTTAGTGAGCCAAATGGAGTTGTTCTCCCACAAGAACCACTCGGCTGATCCTTCTTCAATATGCCCTTCACCAACATGCAGTGTTTCCTTGATTGAATTAGCTCTCACACCAATATTTGCGTCTAGAGCCTTTGCATTGAGGGCTATCTGAAAACGGCTGTGGCGCTGAAGTTGCCTGTGAATGTGGAGTTGGTGGCATGTGAAACCCGCATGTGGAGCATTCGTTTGTGTGGGATGCTCTACCAGGTTCATTCCTAGATAATGCACTCAAAGGGCACTAAGCATAGAGTGTGAAAACTGAGTTTCCTTGAGAGCTGCTTGGAAGCCTGATGGTGTGTGAAGTTAGTGAGCCAAATGGAGTTGTTCTCCCACAAGAACCACTCGGCTGATCCTTCTTCAATATGCCCTTCACCAACATGCAGTGTTTCCTTGATTGAATTAGCTCTCACACCAATATTTGCGTCTAGAGCCTTTGCATTGAGGGCTATCTGAAAACGGCTGTGGCGCTGAAGTTGCCTGTGAATGTGGAGTTGGTGGCATGTGAAACCCGCATGTGGAGCATTCGTTTGTGTGGGATGATCTACCAGGTTCATTCCTAGATAATGCACTCAAAGGGCACTAAGCATAGAGTGTGAAAACTGAGTTTCCTTGAGAGCTGCTTGGAAGCCTGATGGTGTGTGAAGTTAGTGAGCCAAATGGAGTTGTTCTCCCACAAGAACCACTCGGCTGATCCTTCTTCAATATGCCCTTCACCAACATGCAGTGTTTCCTTGATTGAATTAGCTCTCACACCAATATTTGCGTCTAGAGCCTTTGCATTGAGGGCTATCTGAAAACGGCTGTGGCGATGAAGTTGCCTGTGAATGTGGAGTTGGTGGCATGTGAAACCCGCATGTGGAGCATTCGTTTGTGTGGGATGCTCTCCAAGCTTCATTTCAGTCCTAGGCACTCAAAGGCACTAAGCATAGAGTGTGAAAACTGAGTTTCCTTGAGAGCTGCTTGGAAGCCTGATGGTGTGTGAAGTTAGGGAGCCAAATGGAGTTGTTCTCCCACAAGAACCACTCGGCTGATCCTTCTTCAATATGCCCTTCACCAACATGCAGTGTTTCCTTGATTGAATTAGCTCTCACACCAATATTTGCGTCTAGAGCCTTGGCATTGAGGGCTATCTGAAAACGGCTGTGGCGCTGAAGTTGCCTGTGAATGTGGAGTTGGTGGCATGTGAAACCCGCATGTGGAGCATTCGTTTGTGTGGGATGCTCTCCAAGCTTCATTTCAGTCCTAGGAACTGAAAGGGCACTAAGCATAGAGTGTGAAAACTGAGTTTCCTTGAGAGCTGCTTGGAAGCCTGATGGTGTGTGAAGTTAGTGAGCCAAATGGAGTTGTTCTCCCACAAGAACCACTCGGCTGATTCTTCTTCAATATGCCCTTCACCAACATGCAGTGTTTCCTTGACTGAATTAGCTCTCACACCAATATTTGCGTCTAGAGCCTTTGCATTGAGGGCTATCTGAAAACGGCTGTGGCGCTGAAGTTGCCTGTGAATGTGGAGTTGGTGGCATGTGAAACCCGCATGTGGAGCATTCGTTTGTGTGGGATGCTCTACCAGGTTCATTCCTAGATAATGCACTCAAAGGGCACTAAGCATAGAGTGTGAAAACTGAGTTTCCTTGAGAGCTGCTTGGAAGCCTGATGGTGTGTGAAGTTAGTGAGCCAAATGGAGTTGTTCTCCCACAAGAAGCACTCGGCTGATCCTTCTTCAATATGCCCTTCACCAACATGCAGTGTTTCCTTGATTGAATTAGCTCTCACACCAATATTTGCGTCTAGAGCCTTTGCATTGAGGGCTATCTGAAAACGGCTGTGGCGCTGAAGTTGCCTGTGAATGTGGAGTTGGTGGCATGTGAAACCCGCATGTGGAGCATTCGTTTGTGTGGGATGCTGACCAAGCTTCATTTCAGTCCTAGGCACTCAAAGGGCGCTAAGCATAGAGTGTGAAAACTGAGTTTCCTTGAGAGCTGCTTGGAAGCCTGATGGTGTGTGAAGTTAGTGAGCCAAATGGAGTTGTTCTCCCACAAGAACCACTCTGCTGATTCTTCTTCAATATGCCCTTCACCAACATGCAGTGTTTCCTTGATTGAATTAGCTCTCACACCATTATTTGCGTCTAGAGCCTTTGCATTGAGGGCTATCTGAAAACGGCTGTGGCGCTGAAGTTGCCTGTGAATGTGGAGTTGGTGGCATGTGAAACCCGCATGTGGAGCATTCGTTTGTGTGGGATGCTCTACCAGGTTCATTCCTAAATAATGCACTCAAAGGGCACTAAGCATAGAGTGTGAAAACTGAGTTTCCTTGAGAGCTGCTTGGAAGCCTGATGGTGTGTGAAGTTAGTGAGACAAATGGAGTTGTTCTCCCACAAGAACCACTCGGCTGATCCTTCTTCAATATGCCTTCACCAACATGCAGTGTTTCCTTGATTGAATTAGCTCTCACACCAATATTTGCGTCTAGAGCCTTTGCATTGAGGGCTATCTGAAAACGGCTGTGGCTCTGAAGTTGCCTGTGAATGTGGAGTTGGTGGCATGTGAAACCCGCATGTGGAGCATTCGTTTGTGTTGGATGCTCTCCAAGCTTCATTTCAGTCCTAGGCACTCAAAGGGCACTAAGCATAGAGTGTGAAAACTGAGTTTCCTTGAGAGCTGCTTGGAAGCCTGATGGTGTGTGAAGTTAGTGAGCCAAATGGAGTTGTTCTCCCACAAGAACCACTCGGCTGATCCTTCTTCAATATGCCCTTCACCAACATGCAGTGTTTCCTTGATTGAATTAGCTCTCACACCAATATTTGCGTCTAGAGCCTTTGCATTGAGGGCTATCTGAAAACGGCTGTGGCGCTGAAGTTGCCTGAGAATGTGGAGTTGGTGGCATGTGAAACCCGCATGTGGAGCATTCGTTTGTGTGGGATGCTCTACCAGGTTCATTCCTAGATAATGCACTCAAAGGGCACTAAGCATAGAGTGTGAAAACTGAGTTTCCTTGAGAGCTGCTTGGAAGCCTGATGGTGTGTGAAGTTAGCGAGCCAAAAGGAGTTGTTCTCCCACAAGAACCACTCGGCTGATTCTTCTTCAATATGCCCTTCACCAACATGCAGTGTTTCCTTGATTGAATTAGCTCTCACACCAATATTTGAGTCTAGAGCCTTTGCATTGAGGGCTATCTGAAAACGGCTGTGGCGCTGAAGTTGCCTGTGAATGTGGAGTTGGTGGCATGTGAAACCCGCATGTGGAGCATTCGTTTGTGTGGGATGCTCTCCAAGCTTCATTTCAGTCCTAGGCACTCAAAGGGCACTAAGCATAGAGTGTGAAAACTGAGTTTCCTTGAGAGCTGCTTGGAAGCCTGATGGTGTGTGAAGTTAGTGAGCCAAATGGAGTTGTTCTCCCACAAGAACCACTCAGCTGATCCTGCTTCAATATGCCCTTCACCAACATGCAGTGTTTCCTTGATTGAATTAGCTCTCACACCAATATTTGCGTCTAGAGCCTTTGCATTGAGGGCTATCTGAAAACGGCTGTGGCGCTGATGTTGCCTGTGAATGTGGAGTTGGTGGCATGTGAAACCCGCATGTGGAGCATTCGTTTATGTGGGATGCTCTCCAAGCTTCTATTCACTCCTAGGCACTCAAAGGGCATTAAGCATAGAGTGTGAAAACTGAGTTTCCTTGAGAGCTGCTTGGAAGCCTGATGGTGTGTGAAGTTAGTGAGCCAAATGGAGTTGTTCTCCCACAAGAACCACTCGGCTGATCCTTCTTCAATATGCCCTTCACCAACATGCAGTGTTTCCTTGATTGAATTAGCTCTCACACCAATATTTGCGTCTAGAGCCTTTGCATTGAGGGCTATCTGAAAACGGCTGTGGCGCTGAAGTTGCCTGTGAATGTGGAGTTGGTGGCATGTGAAACCCGCATGTGGAGCATTCGTTTGTGTGGGATGCTCTACCATGTTCATTCCTAGATAATGCACTCAAAGGGCAATAAGAATAGAGTGTGAAAACTGAGTTTCCTTGAGAGCTGCTTGGAAGCCTGATGGTGTGTGAAGTTAGTGAGCCAAATGGAGTTGTTCTCCCACAAGAACCACTCGGCTGATCCTTCTTCAATATGCCCTTCACCAACATGCAGTGTTTCCTTGATTGAATTGGCTCTCACACCAATATTTGCGTCTAGAGCCTTTGCATTGAGGGCTATCTGAAAACGGCTGTGGCGCTGAAGTTGCCTGTGAATGTGGAGTTGGTGGCATGTGAAACCCGCATGTGGAGCATTCGTTTGTGTGGGATGCTGACCAAGCTTCATTTCAGCCCTAGGCACACAAAGAGCACTAAGCATAGAGTGTGAAAACTGAGTATCCTTGAGAGCTGCTTGGAAGCCTGATGGTGTGTGAAGTTAGTGAGCCAAATGGAGTTGTTCTCCCACAAGAGCCACTCGGCTGATCCTTCTTCAATATGCCCTTCACCAACATGCAGTGTTTCCTTGATTGAATTAGCTCTCACACCAATATTTGCGTCTAGAGCCTTTGCTTTGAGGGCTATCTGAAAACGGCTGTGGCGCTGAAGTTGACTGTGAATGTGGAGTTGGAGGCATGTGAAACCCGCATGTGCAGCATTCGTTTGTGTAGGATGCTCTACCAGGTTCATTCCTAGATAATGCACTCAAAGGGCACTAAGCATAGAGTGTGAAAACTGAGTTTCCTAGAGAGCTGCTTGGAAGCCTGATGGTGTGTGAAGTTAGTGAGCCAAATGGAGTTGTTCTCCCACAAGAACCACTCGGCTGATCCTTCTTCAATATGCCCTTCACCAACATGCAGTGTTTCCTTGATTGAATTAGCTCTCACACCAATATTTGCGTCTAGAGCCTTTGCATTGAGGGCTATCTGAAAACGGCTGTGGCGCTGAAGTTGACTGTGAATGTGGAGTTGGTGGCATGTGAAACCCGCATGTGGAGCATTCGTTTGTGTGGGATGCTCTCCAAGCTTCATTTCAGTCCTAGGCACACAGAAAGCACTAAGCATAGAGTGTGAAAACTGAGTTTCCTTGAGAGCTGCTTGGAAGCCTGATGGTGTGTGAAGTTAGTGAGCCAAATGGAGTTGTTCTCCCACAAGAACCACTCGGCTGATCCTTCTTCAATAGGCCCTTCACCAACATGCAGTGTTTCCTTGATTGAATTAGCTCTCACACCAATATTTGCGTCTAGAGCCTTTGCATTGAGGGCTATCTGAAAACGGCTGTGGCGCTGAAGTTGCCTGTGAATGTGGAGTTGGTGGCATGTGAAACCCGCATGTGGAGCATTCGTTTGTGTGGGATGCTCTACCAGGTTCATTCCTAGATAATGCACTCAAAGGGCACTAAGCATAGAGTGTGAAAACTGAGTTTCCTTGAGAGCTGCTTGGAAGCCTGATGGTGTGTGAAGTTAGTGAGCCAAATGGAGTTGTTCTCCCACAAGAACCACTCGGCTGATCCTTCTTCAATATGCCCTTCACCAACATGCAGTGTTTCCTTGATTGAATTGGCTCTCACACCAATATTTGCGTCTAGAGCCTTTGCATTGAGGGCTATCTGAAAACGGCTGTGGCGCTGAAGTTGCCTGTGAATGTGGAGTTGGTAGCATGTGAAACCCGCATGTGGAGCATTCGTTTGTGTGGGATGCTGACCAAGCTTCATTTCAGTCCTAGGCACACAAAGAGCACTAAGCATAGAGTGTGAAAACTGAGTTTCCTTGAGAGCTGCTTGGAAGCCTGATGGTGTGTGAAGTTAGGGAGCCAAATGGAGTTGTTCTCCCACAAGAAGCACTCGGCTGATCCTTCTTCAATATGCCCTTCACCAACATGCAGTGTTTCCTTGATTGAATTAGCTCTCACACCAATATTTGCGTCTAGAGCCTTTGCATTGAGGGCTATCTGAAAACGGCTGTGGCGCTGAAGTTGACTGTGAATGTGGAGTTGGTGGCATGTGAAACCCGCATGTGGAGCATTCGTTTGTGTGGGATGCTCTACCAGGTTCATTCCTATATAATGCACTCAAAGGGCACTAAGCATAGAGTGTGAAAACTGAGTTTCCTTCAGAGCTGCTTGGAAGCCTGATGGTGTGTGAAGTTAGTGAGCCAAATGGAGTTGTTCTCCCACAAGAACCACTCGGCTGATCCTTCTTCAATATGCCCTTCACCAACATGCAGTGTTTCCTTGATTGAATTAGCTCTCACACCAATATTTGCGTCTAGAGCCTTTGCATTGAGGGCTATCTGAAAACGGCTGTGGCGCTGAAGTTGCCTGTGAATGTGGAGTTGGTGGCATGTGAAACCCGCATGTGGAGCATTCGTTTGTGTGGGATGCTCCCCAAGGTTCATTTCAGTCCTAGGCACACAAAGATCACTCAGCATAGAGTGTGAAAACTGAGTTTCCTTGAGAGCTGCTTGGATGCCTGATGGTGTGTGAAGTTAGTGAGCCAAATGGAGTTGTTCTCCCACAAGAACCACTCGGCTGATCCTTCTTCAATATGCCCTTCACCAACATGCAGTGTTTCCTTGATTGAATTAGCTCTCACACCAATATTTGCGTCTAGAGCCTTTGCATTGAGGGCTATCTGAAAACGGCTGTGGCGCTGAAGTTGCCTGTGAATGTGAAGTTGGTGGCATGTGAAACCCGCATGTGGAGCATTCCTTTATGTGGGATGCTCTCCAAGCTTCATTTCAGTCCTAGGCACTCAAAGGGCACTAAGCATAGAGTGTGAAAACTGAGTTTCCTTGAGAGCTGCTTGGAAGCCTGATGGTGTGTGAAGTTAGTGAGCCAAATGGAGTTGTTCTCCCACAAGAACCACTCGGCTGATCCTTCTTCAATATGCCCTTCACCAACATGCAGTGTTTCCTTGATTGAATTAGCTCTCACACCAATATTTGCGTCTAGAGCCTTTGCATTGAGGGCTATCTGAAAACGGCTGTGGCGGTGAAGTTGCCTGTGAATGTGGAGTTGGTGGAATGTGAAACCCGCATGTGGAGCATTCGTACGTGTGGGATGCTCTCCCATGTTCATTCCTAGATAATGCACTCAAAGGGCACTAAGCATAGAGTGTGAAAACTGAGTTTCCTTGAGAGCTGCTTGGAAGCCTGATGGTTGTGAAGTTAGTGAGCCAAATGGAGTTGTTCTCCCACAAGAACCACTCGGCTGATCCTTCTTCAATATGCCCTTCACCAACATGCAGTGTTTCCTTGATTGAATTAGCTCTCACACCAATATTTGCGTCTAGAGCCTTTGCATTGAGGGCTATCTGAAAACGGCTGTGGCGCTGAAGTTGCCTGTGAATGTGGAGTTGGTGGCATGTGAAACCCGCATGTGGAGCATTCGTTTGTGTGGGATGCTCTACCAGGTTCATTCCTAGATAATGCACTCAAAGGGCACTAAGCATAGAGTGTGAAAACTGAGTTTCCTTGAGAGCTGCTTGGAAGCCTGATGGTGTGTGAAGTTAGTGAGCCAAATGGAGTTGTTCTCCCACAAGAACCACTCGGCTGATCCTTCTTCAATATGCCCTTCACCAACATGCAGTGTTTCCTTGATTGAATTAGCTCTCACACCAATATTTGCGTCTAGAGCCTTTGCATTGAGGGCTATCTGAAAACGGCTGTGGCGCTGAAGTTGCCTGTGAATGTGGAGTTGGTGGCATGTGAAACCCGCATGTGGAGCATTCGTTTGTGTGGGATGCTGACGAAGCTTCATTTCAGTCCTAGGCACACAAAGAGCACTAAGCATAGAGTGTGAAAACTGAGTTTCCTTGAGAGCTGCTTGGAAGCCTGATGGTGTGTGAAGTTAGTGAGCCAAATGGAGTTGTTCTCCCACAAGAACCACTCGGCTGATCCTTCTTCAATATGCCCTTCACCAACATGCAGTGTTTCCTTGATTGAATTAGCTCTCACACCAATATTTGCGTCTAGAGCCTTTGCATTGAGGGCTATCTGAAAACGGCTGTGGCGCTGAAGTTGCCTGTGAATGTGGAGTTGGTGGCATGTGAAACCCGCATGTGGAGCATTCCTGTATGTGGGATGCTCTCCAAGCTTCATTTCAGTCTTAGGCACTCAAAGAGCACTAAGCATAGAGTGTGAAAACTGAGTTTCCTTGAGAGCTGCTTGGAAGCCTGATGGTGTGTGAAGTTAGTGAGCCAAATGGAGTTGTTCTCCCACAAGAACCACTCGGCTGATCCTTCTTCAATATGCCCTTCACCAACATGCAGTGTTTCCTTGATTGAATTAGCTCTCACACCAATATTTGCGTCTAGAGCCTTTGCATTGAGGGCTATCTGAAAACGGCTGTGGCGCTGAAGTTGCCTGTGAATGTGGAGTTGGTGGCATGTGAAACCCGCATGCGGAGCATTCCTTTATGTGGGGTGCTCTCCAAGCTTCATTTCAGTCCTAGGCACTCAAAGGGCACTAAGCATAGAGTGTGAAAACTGAGTTTCCTTGAGAGCTGCTTGGAAGCCTGATGGTGTGTGAAGTTAGTGAGCCAAATGGAGTTGTTCTCCCACAAGAACCACTCGGCTGATCCTTCTTCAATATGCCCTTCACCAACATGCAGTGTTTCCTTGATTGAATTAGCTCTCACACCAATATTTGCGTCTAGAGCCTTTGCATTGAGGGCTATCTGAAAAAGGCTGTGGCGCTGAAGTTGCCTGTGAATGTGGAGTTGGTGGCATGTGAAACCCGCATGTGGAGCATTCGTTTGTGTGGGATGCTCTACCAGGTTCATTCCTAGATAATGCACTCAAAGGGCACTAAGCATAGAGTGTGAAAACTGAGTTTCCTTGAGAGCTGCTTGGAAGCCTGATGGTGTGTGAAGTTAGTGAGCCAAATGGAGTTGTTCTCCCACAAGAACCACTCGGCTGATCCTTCTTCAATATGCCCTTCACCAACATGCAGTGTTTCCTTGATTGAATTAGCTCTCACACCAATATTTGCGTCTAGAGCCTTTGCATTGAGGGCTATCTGAAAACGGCTGTGGCGCTGAAGTTGCCTGTGAATGTGGATTTGGTGGCATGTGAAACCCGCATGTGGAGCATTCGTTTGTGTGGGATGCTCTCCAAGCTTCATTTCAGTCCTAGGCACTCAAAGGGCACTAAGCATAGAGTGTGAAAACTGAGTTTCCTTGAGAGCTTCTTGGAAGCCTGATGGTGTGTGAAGTTAGTGAGCCAAATGGAGTTGTTCTCCCACAAGAACCACTCGGCTGATCCTTCTTCAATATGCCCTTCACCAACATGCAGTGTTTCCTTGATTGAATTAGCTCTCACACCAATATTTGCGTCTAGAGCCTTTGCATTGAGGGCTATCTGAAAACGGCTGTGGCGCTGAAGTTGCCTGTGAATGTGGAGTTGGTGGCATGTGAAACCCGCATGTGGAGCATTCCTGTATGTGGGATGCTCTCCAAGCTTCATTTCAGTCCTAGGCACTCAAAGAGCACTAAGCATAGAGTGTGAAAACTGAGTTTCCTTGAGAGCTGCTTGGAAGCCTGATGGTGTGTGAAGTTAGGGAGCCAAATGGAGTTGTTCTCCCACAAGAACCACTCGGCTGATCCTTCTTCAATATGCCCTTCACCAACATGCAGTGTTTCCTTGATTGAATTAGCTCTCACACCAATATTTGCGTCTAGAGCCTTTGCATTGAGGGCTATCTGAAAACGGCTGTGGCGCTGAAGTTGCCTGTGAATGTGGATTTGGTGGCATGTGAAACCCGCATGTGGAGCATTCGTTTGTGTGGGATGCTCTCCAAGCTTCATTTCAGTCCTAGGCACTCAAAGGGCACTAAGCATAGAGTGTGAAAACTGAGTTTCCTTGAGAGCTGCTTGGAAGCCTGATGGTGTGTGAAGTTAGTGAGCCAAATGGAGTTGTTCTCCCACAAGAACCACTCGGCTGATCCTTCTTCAATATGCCCTTCACCAACATGCAGTGTTTCCTTGATTGAATTAGCTCTCACACCAATATTTGCGTCTAGAGCCTTTGCATTGAGGGCTATCTGAAAACGGCTGTGGCGCTGAAGTTGCCTGTGAATGTGGAGTTGGTGGCATGTGAAACCCGCATGTGGAGCATTCCTGTATGTGGGATGCTCTCCAAGCTTCATTTCAGTCCTAGGCACTCAAAGAGCACTAAGCATAGAGTGTGAAAACTGAGTTTCCTTGAGAGCTGCTTGGAAGCCTGATGGTGTGTGAAGTTAGGGAGCCAAATGGAGTTGTTCTCCCACAAGAACCACTCGGCTGATCCTTCTTCAATATGCCCTTCACCAACATGCAGTGTTTCCTTGATTGAATTAGCTCTCACACCAATATTTGCGTCTAGAGCCTTTGCATTGAGGGCTATCTGAAAACGGCTGTGGCGCTGAAGTTGCCTGTGAATGTGGAGTTGGTGGCATGTGAAACCCGCATGTGGAGCATTCCTTTATGTGGGATGCTCTCCAAGCTTCATTTCAGTCCTAGGCACTCAAAGGGCACTAAGCATAGAGTGTGAAAACTGAGTTTCCTTGAGAGCTGCTTGGAAGCCTGATGGTGTGTGAAGTTAGTGAGCCAAATGGAGTTGTTCTCCCACAAGAACCACTCGGCTGATCCTTCTTCAATATGCCCTTCACCAACATGCAGTGTTTCCTTGATTGAATTAGCTCTCACACCAATATTTGCGTCTAGAGCCTTTGCATTGAGGGCTATCTGAAAACGGCTGTGGCGCTGAAGTTGCCTGTGAATGTGGAGTTGGTGGCATGTGAAACCCGCATGTGGAGCATTCGTTTGTGTGGGATGCTCTACCAGGTTCATTCCTAGATAATGCACTCAAAGGGCACTAAGCATAGAGTGTGAAAACTGAGTTTCCTTGAGAGCTGCTTGGAAGCCTGATGGTGTGTGAAGTTAGTGAGCCAAATGGAGTTGTTCTCCCACAAGAACCACTCGGCTGATCCTTCTTCAATATGCCCTTCACCAACATGCAGTGTTTCCTTGATTGAATTAGCTCTCACACCAATATTTGCGTCTAGAGCCTTTGCATTGAGGGCTATCTGAAAACGGCTGTGGCGCTGAAGTTGCCTGTGAATGTGGAGTTGGTGGCATGTGAAACCCGCATGTGGAGCATTCCTGTATGTGGGATGCTCTCCAAGCTTCATTTCAGTCCTAGGCACTCAAAGAGCACTAAGCATAGAGTGTGAAAACTGAGTTTCCTTGAGAGCTGCTTGGAAGCCTGATGGTGTGTGAAGTTAGGGAGCCAAATGGAGTTGTTCTCCCACAAGAACCACTCGGCTGATCCTTCTTCAATATGCCCTTCACCAACATGCAGTGTTTCCTTGATTGAATTAGCTCTCACACCAATATTTGCGTCTAGAGCCTTGGCATTGAGGGCTATCTGAAAACGGCTGTGGCGCTGAAGTTGCCTGTGAATGTGGAGTTGGTGGCATGTGAAACCCGCATGTGGAGCATTCGTTTGTGTAGGATGCTCTCCAAGCTTCATTTCAGTCCTAGGCACTCAAAGGGCACTAAGCATAGAGTGTGAAAACTGAGTTTCCTTGAGAGCTGCTTGGAAGCCTGATGGTGTGTGAAGTTAGTGAGCCAAATGGAGTTGTTCTCCCACAAGAACCACTCGGCTGATCCTTCTTCAATATGCCCTTCACCAACATGCAGTGTTTCCTTGATTGAATTAGCTCTCACACCAATATTTGCGTCTAGAGCCTTTGCATTGAGGGCTATCTGAAAACGGCTGTGGCGCTGAAGTTGCCTGTGAATGTGGAGTTGGTGGCATGTGAAACCCGCATGCGGAGCATTCCTTTATGTGGGGTGCTCTCCAAGCTTCATTTCAGTCCTAGGCACTCAAAGGGCACTAAGCATAGAGTGTGAAAACTGAGTTTCCTTGAGAGCTGCTTGGAAGCCTGATGGTGTGTGAAGTTAGTGAGCCAAATGGAGTTGTTCTCCCACAAGAACCACTCGGCTGATCCTTCTTCAATATGCCCTTCACCAACATGCAGTGTTTCCTTGACTGAATTAGCTCTCACACCAATATTTGCGTCTAGAGCCTTTGCATTGAGGGCTATCTGAAAAAGGCTGTGGCGCTGAAGTTGCCTGTGAATGTGGAGTTGGTGGCATGTGAAACCCGCATGTGGAGCATTCGTTTGTGTGGGATGCTCTACCAGGTTCATTCCTAGATAATGCACTCAAAGGGCACTAAGCATAGAGTGTGAAAACTGAGTTTCCTTGAGAGCTGCTTGGAAGCCTGATGGTGTGTGAAGTTAGTGAGCCAAATGGAGTTGTTCTCCCACAAGAACCACTCGGCTGATCCTTCTTCAATATGCCCTTCACCAACATGCAGTGTTTCCTTGATTGAATTAGCTCTCACACCAATATTTGCGTCTAGAGCCTTTGCATTGAGGGCTATCTGAAAACGGCTGTGGCGCTGAAGTTGCCTGTGAATGTGGAGTTGGTGGCATGTGAAACCCGCATGTGGAGCATTCCTGTATGTGGGATGCTCTCCAAGCTTCATTTCAGTCCTAGGCACTCAAAGAGCACTAAGCATAGAGTGTGAAAACTGAGTTTCCTTGAGAGCTGCTTGGAAGCCTGATGGTGTGTGAAGTTAGTGAGCCAAATGGAGTTGTTCTCCCACAAGAACCACTCGGCTGATCCTTCTTCAATATGCCCTTCACCAACATGCAGTGTTTCCTTGATTGAATTAGCTCTCACACCAATATTTGCGTCTAGAGCCTTTGCATTGAGGGCTATCTGAAAACGGCTGAGGCGCTGAAGTTGCCTGTGAATGTGGAGTTGGTGGCATGTGAAACCCGCATGTGGAACATTCGCTTGTGTATGATGCTGACCACGCTTCATTTCAGTCCTAGGCACTCAAAGGGCACTAAGCATAGAGTGTGAAAACTGAGTTTCCTTGAGAGCTGCTTGGAAGCCTGATGGTGTGTGAAGTTAGTGAGCCAAATGGAGTTGTTCTCCCACAAGAACCACTTGGCTGATCCTTCTTCAATATGCCCTTCACCAACATGCAGTGTTTCCTTGATTGAATTAGCTCTCACACCAATATTTGCGTCTAGAGCCTTTGCATTGAGGGCTATCTGAAAACGGCTGTGGCGCTGAAGTTGCCTGTGAATGTGGAGTTGGTGGCATGTGAAACCCGCATGTGGAGCATTCGTTTGTGTGGGATGCTCTCCAAGCTTCATTTCAGTCCTAGGCACACAAAGAGCACTAAGCATAGAGTGTGAAAACTGAGTTTCCTTGAGAGCTGCTTGGAAGCCTGATGGTGTGTGAAGTTAGTGAGCCAAATGGAGTTGTTCTCCCACAAGAACCACTCGGCTGATCCTTCTTGAATATGCCCTTCACCAACATGCAGTGTTTCCTTGATTGAATTAGCTCTCACACCAATATTTGCGTCTAGAGCCTTTGCATTGAGGGCTATCTGAAAACGACTTTGGCGCTGAAGTTGCCTGTGAATGTGGAGTTGGTGGCATGTGAAACCCGCAAGTGGAGCATTCGTACGTGTGGGATGCTCTACCATGTTCATTCCTAGATAATGCACTCAAAGGGCACTAAGCATAGAGTGTGAAAACTGAGTTTCCTTGAGAGCTGCTTGGAAGCCTGATGGTGTGTGAAGTTAGTGAGCCAAAAAACCCTTTGGAAGCCTGATGGTGTGTGAAGTTAGTGAGCCAAATGGAGTTGTTCTCCCACAAGAACCACTCGGCTGATCCTTCTTCAATATGCCCTTCACCAACATGCAGTGTTTCCTTGATTGAATTAGCTCTCACACCAATATTTGCGTCTAGAGCCTTTGCATTGAGGGCTATCTGAAAACGACTGTGGCGCTGAAGTTGCCTGTGTATGTGGAGTTGGTGGCATGTGAAACCCGCATGTGGAGCATTCGTTTGTGTGGGATGCTCTACCAGGTTCATTCCTAGATAATGAACTCAAAGGGCACTAAGCATAGAGTGTGAAAACTGAGTTTCCTTGAGAGCTGCTTGGAAGCCTGATGGTGTGTGAAGTTAGTGAGCCAAATGGAGTTGTTCTCCCACCAGAACCACTCGGCTGATCCTTCTTCAATATGCCCTTCACCAACATGCAGTGTTTCCTTGATTGAATTAGCTCTCACACCAATATTTGCGTCTAGAGCCTTTGCATTGAGGGCTATCTGAAAACGGCTGTGGCGCTGAAGTTGCCTGTGAATGTGGATTTGGTGGCATGTGAAACCCGCATGTGGAGCATTCGTTTGTGTGGGATGCTCTCCAAGCTTCATTTCAGTCCTAGGCACTCAAAGGGCACTAAGCATAGAGTGTGAAAACTGAGTTTCCTTGAGAGCTTCTTGGAAGCCTGATGGTGTGTGAAGTTAGTGAGCCAAATGGAGTTGTTCTCCCACAAGAACCACTCGGCTGATCCTTCTTCAATATGCCCTTCACCAACATGCAGTGTTTCCTTGATTGAATTAGCTCTCACACCAATATTTGCGTCTAGAGCCTTTGCATTGAGGGCTATCTGAAAACGGCTGTGGCGCTGAAGTTGCCTGTGAATGTGGAGTTGGTGGCATGTGAAACCCGCATGTGGAGCATTCCTGTATGTGGGATGCTCTCCAAGCTTCATTTCAGTCCTAGGCACTCAAAGAGCACTAAGCATAGAGTGTGAAAACTGAGTTTCCTTGAGAGCTGCTTGGAAGCCTGATGGTGTGTGAAGTTAGGGAGCCAAATGGAGTTGTTCTCCCACAAGAACCACTCGGCTGATCCTTCTTCAATATGCCCTTCACCAACATGCAGTGTTTCCTTGATTGAATTAGCTCTCACACCAATATTTGCGTCTAGAGCCTTTGCATTGAGGGCTATCTGAAAACGGCTGTGGCGCTGAAGTTGCCTGTGAATGTGGATTTGGTGGCATGTGAAACCCGCATGTGGAGCATTCGTTTGTGTGGGATGCTCTCCAAGCTTCATTTCAGTCCTAGGCACTCAAAGGGCACTAAGCATAGAGTGTGAAAACTGAGTTTCCTTGAGAGCTGCTTGGAAGCCTGATGGTGTGTGAAGTTAGTGAGCCAAATGGAGTTGTTCTCCCACAAGAACCACTCGGCTGATCCTTCTTCAATATGCCCTTCACCAACATGCAGTGTTTCCTTGATTGAATTAGCTCTCACACCAATATTTGCGTCTAGAGCCTTTGCATTGAGGGCTATCTGAAAACGGCTGTGGCGCTGAAGTTGCCTGTGAATGTGGAGTTGGTGGCATGTGAAACCCGCATGTGGAGCATTCCTGTATGTGGGATGCTCTCCAAGCTTCATTTCAGTCCTAGGCACTCAAAGAGCACTAAGCATAGAGTGTGAAAACTGAGTTTCCTTGAGAGCTGCTTGGAAGCCTGATGGTGTGTGAAGTTAGGGAGCCAAATGGAGTTGTTCTCCCACAAGAACCACTCGGCTGATCCTTCTTCAATATGCCCTTCACCAACATGCAGTGTTTCCTTGATTGAATTAGCTCTCACACCAATATTTGCGTCTAGAGCCTTTGCATTGAGGGCTATCTGAAAACGGCTGTGGCGCTGAAGTTGCCTGTGAATGTGGAGTTGGTGGCATGTGAAACCCGCATGTGGAGCATTCCTTTATGTGGGATGCTCTCCAAGCTTCATTTCAGTCCTAGGCACTCAAAGGGCACTAAGCATAGAGTGTGAAAACTGAGTTTCCTTGAGAGCTGCTTGGAAGCCTGATGGTGTGTGAAGTTAGTGAGCCAAATGGAGTTGTTCTCCCACAAGAACCACTCGGCTGATCCTTCTTCAATATGCCCTTCACCAACATGCAGTGTTTCCTTGATTGAATTAGCTCTCACACCAATATTTGCGTCTAGAGCCTTTGCATTGAGGGCTATCTGAAAACGGCTGTGGCGCTGAAGTTGCCTGTGAATGTGGAGTTGGTGGCATGTGAAACCCGCATGTGGAGCATTCCTGTATGTGGGATGCTCTCCAAGCTTCATTTCAGTCCTAGGCACTCAAAGAGCACTAAGCATAGAGTGTGAAAACTGAGTTTCCTTGAGAGCTGCTTGGAAGCCTGATGGTGTGTGAAGTTAGGGAGCCAAATGGAGTTGTTCTCCCACAAGAACCACTCGGCTGATCCTTCTTCAATATGCCCTTCACCAACATGCAGTGTTTCCTTGATTGAATTAGCTCTCACACCAATATTTGCGTCTAGAGCCTTGGCATTGAGGGCTATCTGAAACGGCTGTGGCGCTGAAGTTGCCTGTGAATGTGGAGTTGGTGGCATGTGAAACCCGCATGTGGAGCATTCGTTTGTGTAGGATGCTCTCCAAGCTTCATTTCAGTCCTAGGCACTCAAAGGGCACTAAGCATAGAGTGTGAAAACTGAGTTTCCTTGAGAGCTGCTTGGAAGCCTGATGGTGTGTGAAGTTAGTGAGCCAAATGGAGTTGTTCTCCCACAAGAACCACTCGGCTGATCCTTCTTCAATATGCCCTTCACCAACATGCAGTGTTTCCTTGATTGAATTAGCTCTCACACCAATATTTGCGTCTAGAGCCTTTGCATTGAGGGCTATCTGAAAACGGCTGTGGCGCTGAAGTTGCCTGTGAATGTGGAGTTGGTGGCATGTGAAACCCGCATGTGGAGCATTCCTTTATGTGGGATGCTCTCCAAGCTTCATTTCAGTCCTAGGCACTCAAAGGGCACTAAGCATAGAGTGTGAAAACTGAGTTTCCTTGAGAGCTGCTTGGAAGCCTGATGGTGTGTGAAGTTAGTGAGCCAAATGGAGTTGTTCTCCCACAAGAACCACTCGGCTGATCCTTCTTCAATATGCCCTTCACCAACATGCAGTGTTTCCTTGATTCAATTAGCTCTCACACCAATATTTGCGTCTAGAGCCTTTGCTTTGAGGGCTATCTGAAAAAGGTTGTGGCGCTGAAGTTGCCTGTGAATGTGGAGTTGGTGGCATGTGAAACCCGCATGTGGAGCATTCGTTTGTGTGGGATGCTCTCCAAGCTTCATTTCAGTCCTAGGCACACAATGGGCACTAAGTTTAGAGTGTGAAAACTGAGTTTCCTTGAGAGCTGCTTGGAAGCCTGATGGTGTGTGAAGTTAGTGAGCCAAATGGAGTTGTTCTCCCACAAGAACCACTCGGCTGATTCTTCTTCAATATGCCCTTCACCAACATGCAGTGTTTCCTTGATTGAATTAGCTCTCACACCGATATTTGCGTCTAGAGCCTTTGCATTGAGGGCTATCTGAAAACGGCTATGGCGCTGAAGTTGCCTGTGAATGTGGAGTTGGTGGCATGTGAAACCCGCATGTGGAGCATTCCTTTATGTGGGATGCTCTCCAAGCTTCATTTCAGTCCTAGGCACTCAAAGGGCACTAAGCATAGAGTGTGAAAACTGAGTTTCCTTGAGAGCTGCTTGGAAGCCGGATGGTGTGTGAAGTTAGTGAGCCAAATGGAGTTGTTCTCCCACAAGAACCACTCGGCTGATCCTTCTTCAATATGCCCTTCACCAACATGCAGTGTTTCCTTGATTGAATTAGCTCTCACACCAATATTTGCGTCTAGAGCCTTTGCATTGAGGGCTATCTGAAAACGGCTGTGGCGCTGAAGTTGCCTGTGAATGTGGAGTTGGTGGCATGTGAAACCCGCATGTGGAGCATTCGTTTGTATGGGATGCTCTCCAAGCTTCATTTCAGTCCTAGGCACACAAAGGGCACTAAGCATAGAGTGTGAAAACTGAGTTTCCTTGAGAGCTGCTTGGAAGCCTGATGGTGTGTGAAGTTAGTGAGCCAAATGGAGTTGTTCTCCCACAAGAACCACTCGGCTGATCCTTCTTCAATATGCCCTTCACCAACATGCAGTGTTTCCTTGATTGAATTAGCTCTCACACACCAATATTTGCGTCTAGAGCCTTCGCATTGAGAGCTATCTGAAAACGGCTGTGGCGCTGAAGTTGCCTGTGAATGTGGAGTTGGTGGCATGTGAAACCCGCATGTGGAGCATTCGTTTGTGTGGGATGCTCTACCAGGTTCATTCCTAGATAATGCACTCAAAGGGCACTAAGCATAGAGTGTGAAAACTGAGTTTCCTTGAGAGCTGCTTGGAAGCCTGATGGTGT
Organism: Ochotona princeps; assembly: GCF_030435755.1. Classification (NCBI taxonomy): domain Eukaryota; kingdom Metazoa; phylum Chordata; class Mammalia; order Lagomorpha; family Ochotonidae; genus Ochotona; species Ochotona princeps. Next base: position 74,240 of record NW_026699941.1, on the reverse strand, counting down.
GTGAAGTTAGTGAGCCAAATGGAGTTGTTCTCCCACAAGAACCACTCGGCTGATCCTTCTTCAATATGCCCTTCACCAACATGCAGTGTTTCCTTGACTGAATTAGCTCTCACACCAATATTTGCGTCTAGAGCCTTTGCATTGAGGGCTATCTGAAAACGGCTGTGGCGCTGAAGTTGCCTGTGAATGTGGAGTTGGTGGCATGTGAAACCGCATGTGGAGCATTCGTTTGTGTGGGATGCTCTACCAGGTTCATTCCTAGAAAATGCACTCAAAGGACACTAAGCATAGAGTGTGAAAACTGAGTTTCCTTGAGAGCTGCTTGGAAGCCTGATGGTGTGTGAAGTTAGTGAGCCAAATGGAGTTGTTCTCCCACAAGAACCACTCGGCTGATCCTTCTTCAATATGCCCTTCACCAACATGCAGTGTTTCCTTGATTGAATTAGCTCTCACACCAATATTTGCGTCTAGAGCCTTTGCATTGAGGGCTATCTGAAAACGGCTGTGGCGCTGAAGTTGCCTGAGAATGTGGAGTTGGTGGCATGTGAAACCCGCATGTGGAGCATTCGTTTGTGTGGGATGCTCTACCAGGTTCATTCCTAGATAATGCACTCAAAGGGCACTAAGCATAGAGTGTGAAAACTGAGTTTCCTTGAGAGCTGCTTGGAAGCCTGATGGTGTGTGAAGTTAGTGAGCCAAATGGAGTTTTTCTCCCACAAGAACCACTCGGCTGATCCTTCTTCAATATGCCCTTCACCAACATGCAGTGTTTCCTTGATTGAATTAGCTCTCACACCAATATTTGCGTCTAGAGCCTTTGCATTGAGGGCTATCTGAAAACGGCTGTGGCGCTGAAGTTGCCTGAGAATGTGGAGTTGGTGGCATGTGAAACCCGCATGTGGAGCATTCGTTTGTGTGGGATGCTCTACCAGGTTCATTCCTAGATAATGCACTCAAAGGGCACTAAGCATAGAGTGTGAAAACTGAGTTTCCTTGAGAGCTGCTTGGAAGCCTGATGGTGTGTGAAGTTAGTGAGCCAAATGGAGTTGTTCTCCCACAAGAACCACTCGGCTGATCCTTCTTCAATATGCCCTTCACCAACATGCAGTGTTTCCTTGATTGAATTAGCTCTCACACCAATATTTGTGTCTAGAGCCTTTGCATTGAGGGCTATTTGAAAACGGCTGTGGCGCTGAAGTTGCCTGAGAATGTGGAGTTGATGGCATGTGAAACCCGCATGTGGAGCATTCGTTTGTGTGGGATGCTCTACCAGGTTCATTCCTAGATAATGCACTCAAAGGGCACTAAGCATAGAGTGTGAAAACTGAGTTTCCTTGAGAGCTGCTTGGAAGAATGATGGTGTGTGAAGTTAGTGAGCCAAATGGAGTTGTTCTCCCACAAGAACCACTCGGCTGATCCTTCTTCAATATGCCCTTCACCAACATGCAGTGTTTCCTTGATTGAATTAGCTCTCACACCAATATTTGCGTCTAGAGCCTTCGCATTGAGGGCTATCTGAAAACGGCTGTGGTGCTGAAGTTGCCTGTGAATGTGGAGTTGGTGGCATGTGAAACCCGCATGTGGAGCATTCGTTTGTGTGGGATGCTCTACCAGGTTCATTCCTAGAAAATGCACTCAAAGGGCACTAAGCATAGAGTGTGAAAACTGAGTTTCCTTGAGAGCTGCTTGGAAGCCTGATGGTGTGTGAAGTTAGTGAGCCAAATGGAGTTGTTCTCCCACAAGAACCACTCGGCTGATCCTTCTTCAATATGCCCTTCACCAACATGCAGTGTTTCCTTGATTGAATTAGCTCTCACACCAATATTTGCGTCTAGAGCCTTTGCATTGAGGGCTATCTGAAAACGGCTGTGGCGCTGAAGTTGCCTGTGAATGTGGAGTTGGTGGCATGTGAAACCCGCATGTGGAGCATTCGTTTGTGTGGGATGCTCTACCAGGTTCATTCCTAGATAATGCACTCAAAGGGCACTAAGCATAGAGTGTGAAAACTGAGTTTCCTTGAGAGCTGCTTGGAAGCCTGATGGTGTGTGAAGTTAGTGAGCCAAATGGAGTTGTTCTCCCACAAGAACCACTCGGCTGATCCTTCTTCAATATGCCCTTCACCAACATGCAGTGTTTCCTTGATTGAATTAGCTCTCATACCAATATTTGCGTCTAGAGCCTTTGCATTGAGGGCTATCTGAAAATGGCTGTGGCGCTGAAGTTGCCTGTGAATGTGGAGTTGGTGGCATGTGAAACCCGCATGTGGAGCATTCGTTTGTGTGGGATGCTCTACCAGGTTCATTTCAGTCCTAGGTACTCAAAGGGCACTAAGCATAGAGTGTGAAAACTGAGTTTCCTTGAGAGCTGCTTGGAAGCCTGATGGTGTGTGAAGTTAGTGAGCCAAATGGAGTTGTTCTCCCACAAGAACCACTCGGCTGATCCTTCTTCAATATGCCCTTCACCAACATGCAGTGTTTCCTTGATTGAATTAGCTCTCACACCAATATTTGCGTCTAGAGCCTTTGCATTGAGGGCTATCTGAAAACGGCTGTGGCGCTGAAGTTGCCTGAGAATGTGGAGTTGGTGGCATGTGAAACCCGCATGTGGAGCATTCGTTTTTGTGGGATGCTCTACCAGGTTCCTTCCTAGATAATGCACTCAAAGGGCACTAAGCATAGAGTGTGAAAACTGAGTTTCCTTGAGAGCTGCTTGGAAGCCTGATGGTGTGTGAAGTTAGTGAGCCAAATGGAGTTGTTCTCCCACAAGAACCACTCGGCTGATCCTTCTTCAATATGCCCTTCACCAACATGCCGTGTTTCCTTGATTGAATTAGCTCTCACACCAATATTTGCATCTAGAGCCTTTGCATTGAGGGCTATCTGAAAACGGCTGTGGCGCTGAAGTTGCCTGTGAATGTGGAGTTGGTGGCATGTGAAACCCGCATGTGGAGCATTCGTTTGTGTGGGATGCTCTACCAGGTTCATTCCTAGATAATGCACTCAAAGGGCACTAAGCATAGAGTGTGAAAACTGAGTTTCCTTGAGAGCTGCTTGGAAGCCTGATGGTGTGTGAAGTTAGTGAGCCAAATGGAGTTGTTCTCCCACAAGAACCACTCGGCTGATCCTTCTTCAATATGCCCTTCACCAACATGCAGTGTTTCCTTGACTGAATTAGCTCTCACACCAATATTTGCGTCTAGAGCCTTTGCATTGAGGGCTATCTGAAAACGGCTTTGGCGCTGAAGTTGCCTGTGAATGTGGAGTTGGTGGCATGTGAAACCGCATGTGGAGCATTCGTTTGTGTGGGATGCTCTACCAGGTTCATTCCTAGATAATGCACTCAAAGGACACTAAGCATAGAGTGTGAAAACTGAGTTTCCTTGAGAGCTGCTTGGAAGCCTGATGGTGTGTGAAGTTAGTGAGCCAAATGGAGTTGTTCTCCCACAAGAACCACTCGGCTGATCCTTCTTCAATATGCCCTTCACCAACATGCAGTGTTTCCTTGATTGAATTAGCTCTCACACCAATATTTGCGTCTAGAGCCTTTGCATTGAGGGCTATCTGAAAACGGCTGTGGCGCTGAAGTTGCCTGTGAATGTGGAGTTGGTGGCATGTGAAACCCGCATGTGGAGCATTCGTTTGTGTGGGATGTTCTACCAGGTTCATTCCTAGATAATGCACTCAAAGGGCACTAAGCATAGAGTGTGAAAACTGAGTTTCCTTGAGAGCTGCTTGGAAGCCTGATGGTGTGTGAAGTTAGTGAGCCAAATGGAGTTGTTCTCCCAGAAGAACCACTCGGCTGATCCTTCTTCAATATGCCCTTCACCGACATGCAGTGTTTCCTTGATTGAATTAGCTCTCACACCAATATTTGCGTCTAGAGCCTTTGCATTGAGGGCTATCTGAAAACGGCTGTGGCGCTGAAGTTGCCTGAGAATGTGGAGTTGGTGGCATGTGAAACCCGCATGTGGAGCATTCGTTTGTGTGGGATGCTCTACCAGGTTCATTCCTAGATAATGCACTCAAAGGGCACTAAGCATAGAGTGTGAAAACTGAGTTTCCTTGAGAGCTGCTTGGAAGCCTGATGGTGTGTGAAGTTAGTGACCCAAATGGAGTTGTTCTCCCAGAAGAACCACTCGGCTGATCCTTCTTCAATATGCCCTTCACCAACATGCAGTGTTTCCTTGATTGAATTAGCTCTCACACCAATATTTGCGTCTAGAGCCTTTGCATTGAGGGCTATCTGAAAACGGCTGTGGCGCTGAAGTTGCCTGAGAATGTGGAGTTGGTGGCATGTGAAACCCGCATGTGGAGCATTCGTTTGTGTGGGATGCTCTACCAGGTTCATTCCTAGATAATGCACTCAAAGAGCACTAAGCATAGAGTGTGAAAACTGAGTTTCCTTGAGAGCTGCTTGGAAGCATGATGGTGTGTGAAGTTAGTGAGCCAAATGGAGTTGTTCTCCCACAAGAACCACTCGGCTGATCCTTCTTCAATATGCCCTTCACCAACATGCAGTGTTTCCTTGATTGAATTAGCTCTCACACCAATATTTGTGTCTAGAGCCTTTGCATTGAGGGCTATCTGAAAACGGCTGTGGCGCTGAAGTTGCCTGAGAATGTGGAGTTGGTGGCATGTGAAACCGCATGTGGAGCATTCGTTTGTGTGGGATGCTCTACCAGGTTCATTCCTAGATAATGCACTCAAAGGGCACTAAGCATAGAGTGTGAAAACTGAGTTTCCTTGAGAGCTGTTTGGAAGCCTGATGGTGTGTGAAGTTAGTGAGCCAAATGGAGTTGTTCTCCCACAAGAACCACTCGGCTGATCCTTCTTCAATATGCCCTTCACCAACATGCAGTGTTTCCTTGATTGAATTAGCTCTCACACCAATATTTGCGTCTAGAGCCTTCGCATTGAGGGCTATCTGAAAACGGCTGTGGTGCTGAAGTTGCCTGTGAATGTGGAGTTGGTGGCATGTGAAACCCGCATGTGGCGCATTCGTTTGTGTGGGATGCTCTCCAAGGTTCATTCCTAGAAAATGCACTCAAAGGGCACTAAGCATAGAGTGTGAAAACTGAGTTTCCTTGAGAGCTGCTTGGAAGCCTGATGGTGTGTGAAGTTAGTGAGCCAAATGGAGTTGTTCTCCCACAAGAACCACTCGGCTGATCCTTCTTCAATATGCCCTTCACCAACATGCAGTGTTTCCTTGATTGAATTAGCTCTCACACCAATATTTGCGTCTAGACCCTTCACATTGAGGGCTATCTGAAAATGGCTGTGGTGCTGAAGTTGCCTGTGAATGTGGAGTTGGTGGCATGTGAAACCCGCATGTGGAGCATTCGTTTGTGTGGGATGCTCTACCAGCTTCATTCCTAGAAAATGCACTCAAAGGGCACTAAGCATAGAGTGTGAAAACTGAGTTTCCTTGAGAGCTGCTTGGAAGCCTGATGGTGTGTGAAGTTAGTGAGCCAAATGGAGTTGTTCTCCCACAAGAACCACTCGGCTGATCCTTCTTCAATATGCCCTTCACCAACATGCAGTGTTTCCTTGATTGAATTAGCTCTCACACCAATATTTGCGTCTAGACCCTTCGCATTGAGGGCTATCTGAAAACGGCTGTGGCGCTGAAGTTGCCTGTGAATGTGGAGTTGGTGGCATGTGAAACCCGCATGTGGAGCATTCGTTTGTGTGGGATGTTCTACCAGGTTCATTCCTAGATAATGCACTCAAAGGGCACTAAGCATAGAGTGTGAAAACTGAGTTTCCTTGAGAGCTGCTTGGAAGCCTGATGGTGTGTGAAGTTAGTGAGCCAAATGGAGGTGTTCTCCCAGAAGAACCACTCGGCTGATCCTTCTTCAATATGCCCTTCACCAACATGCAGTGTTTCCTTGATTGAATTAGCTCTCACACCAATATTTGCGTCTAGAGCCTTTGCATTGAGGGCTATCTGAAAACGGCTGTGGCGCTGAAGTTGCCTGAGAATGTGGAGTTGGTGGCATGTGAAACCCGCATGTGGAGCATTCGTTTGTGTGGGATGCTCTACCAGGTTCATTCCTAGATAATGCACTCAAAGAGCACTAAGCATAGAGTGTGAAAACTGAGTTTCCTTGAGAGCTGCTTGGAAGCATGATGGTGTGTGAAGTTAGTGAGCCAAATGGAGTTGTTCTCCCACAAGAACCACTCGGCTGATCCTTCTTCAATATGCCCTTCACCAACATGCAGTGTTTCCTTGATTGAATTAGCTCTCACACCAATATTTGTGTCTAGAGCCTTTGCATTGAGGGCTATCTGAAAACGGCTGTGGCGCTGAAGTTGCCTGTGAATGTGGAGTTGGTGGCATGTGAAACCGCATGTGGAGCATTCGTTTGTGTGGGATGCTCTACCAGGTTCATTCCTAGATAATGCACTCAAAGGGCACTAAGCATAGAGTGTGAAAACTGAGTTTCCTTGAGAGCTGTTTGGAAGCCTGATGGTGTGTGAAGTTAGGGAGCCAAATGGAGTTGTTCTCCCACAAGAACCACTCGGCTGATCCTTCTTCAATATGCCCTTCACCAACATGCAGTGTTTCCTTGATTGAATTAGCTCTCACACCAATATTTGCGTCTAGAGCCTTTGCATTGAGGGCTATCTGAAAATGGCTGTGGTGCTGAAGTTGCCTGTGAATGTGGAGTTGGTGGCATGTGAAACCCGCATGTGGAGCATTCGTTTGTGTGGGATGCTCTACCAGCTTCATTCCTAGAAAATGCACTCAAAGGGCACTAAGCATAGAGTGTGAAAACTGAGTTTCCTTGAGAGCTGCTTGGAAGCCTGATGGTGTGTGAAGTTAGTGAGCCAAATGGAGTTGTTCTCCCACAAGAACCACTCGGCTGATCCTTCTTCAATATGCCCTTCACCAACATGCAGTGTTTTCTTGATTGAATTAGCTCTCACACCAATATTTGCGTCTAGAGCCTTCGCATTGAGGGCTATCTGAAAACGGCTGTGGCGCTGAAGTTGCCTGTGAATGTGGAGTTGGTGGCATGTGAAACCCGCATGTGGAGCATTCGTTTGTGTGGGATGCTCTACCAGGTTCATTCCTAGATAATGCACTCAAAGGGCACTAAGCATAGAGTGTGAAAACTGAGTTTCCTTGAGAGCTGCTTGGAAGCCTGGTGGTGTGTGAAGTTAGTGAGCCAAATGGAGTTGTTCTCCCACAAGAACCACTCGGCTGATCCTTCTTCAATATGCCCTTCACCAACATGCAGTGTTTCCTTGATTGAATTAGCTCTCACACCAATATTTGCGTCTAGAGCCTTTGCATTGAGGGCTATCTGAAAACGGCTGTGGCGCTGAAGTTGCCTGTGAATGTGGAGTTGGTGGCATGTGAAACCCGCATGTGGAGCATTCGTTTGTGTGGGATGCTCTACCAGGTTCATTCCTAGATAATGCACTCAAAGGGCACTAAGCATAGAGTGTGAAAACTGAGTTTCCTTGAGAGCTGCTTGGAAGCCTGATGGTGTGTGAAGTTAGTGAGCCAAATGGAGTTGTTCTCCCACAAGAACCACTCGGCTGATCCTTCTTCAATATGCCCTTCACCAACATGCAGTGTTTCCTTGATTGAATTAGCTCTCACACCAATATTTGCGTCTAGAGCCTTTGCATTGAGGGCTATCTGAAAACGGCTGTGGCGCTGAAGTTGCCTGTGAATGTGGAGTTGGTGGCATGTGAAACCCGCATGTGGAGCATTGGTTTGTGTGGGATGCTCTACCAGGTTCATTCCTAGATAATGCACTCAAAGGGCACTAAGCATAGAGTGTGAAAACTGAGTTTCCTTGAGAGCTGCTTGGAAGCCTGATGGTGTGTGAAGTTAGTGAGCCAAATGGAGTTGTTCTCCCACAAGAACCACTCGGCTGATTCTTCTTCAATATGCCCTTCACCAACATGCAGTGTTTCCTTGATTGAATTAGCTCTCACACCAATATTTGAGTCTAGAGCCTTTGCATTGAGGGCTATCTGAAAACGGCTGTGGCGCTGAAGTTGCCTGAGAATGTGGAGTTGGTTGCATGTGAAACCCGCATGTGGAGCATTTGTTTGTTGGGATGCTCTACCAGGTTCATTCCTAGATAGTGCAGTCTAAGGGCACTAAGCATAGAGTGTGAAAACTGAGTTTCCTTGAGAGCTGCATGGAAGCCTGATGGTGTTTGAAGTTAGTGAGCCAAATGGAGTTGTTCTCCCACAAGAACCACTCGGCTGATCCTTCTTCAATATGCCCTTCACCAACATGCAGTGTTTCCTTGATTGAATTAGCTCTCACACCAATATTTGCGTCTAGAGCCTTTGCATTGAGGGCTATCTGAAAACGGCTGTGGCGCTGAAGTTGCCTGTGAATGTGGAGTTGGTGGCATGTGAAACCCGCATGTGGAGCATTCGTTTGTGTGGGATGCTCACCAAGATTCATTTCAGTCCTAGGTACAGAAAGGGCACTAAGCAAAGAGTGTGAAAACTGAGTTTCCTTGAGAGCTGCTTGGAAGCCTGATGGTGTGTGAAGTTAGGCAGCCAAATGGAGTTGTTCTCCCACAAGAACCACTCGGCTGATCCTTCTTCAATATGCCTTCACCAACATGCAGTGTTTCCTTGATTGAATTAGCTCTCACACCAATATTTGTGTCTAGAGCCTTTGCATTGAGGGCTATCTGAAAACGGCTGTGGCGCTGAAGTTGCCTGTGAATGTGGAGTTGGTGGCATGTGAAACCCGCATGTGGAGCATTCGTTTGTGTGGGATGCTCTACCAGGTTCATTCCTAGATAATGCACTCAAAGGGCACTAAGCATAGAGTGTGAAAACTGAGTTTCCTTGAGAGCTGCTTGGAAGCCTGATGGTGTGTGAAGTTAGTGAGCCAAATGGAGTTGTTCTCCCACAAGAACCACTCGGCTGATCCTTCTTCAATATGCCCTTCACCAACATGCAGTGTTTCCTTGATTGAATTAGCTCTCACACCAATATTTGCATCTAGAGCCTTTGTATTGAGGGCTATCTGAAAGCGGCTGTGGCGCTGAAGTTGTCTGTGAATGTGGAGTTGGTGGCATGTGAAACCCGCATGTGGAGCATTCGTTTGTGTGGGATCCTGACCAAGCTTCATTTCAGTCCTAGGTACAGAAAGGGCACTAAGCATAGAGTGTGAAAACTGAGTTTCCTTGAGAGCTGCTTGGAAGCCTGATGGTGTGTGAAGTTAGGGAGCCAAATGGAGTTGTTCTCCCACAAGAACCACTCGGCTGATCCTTCTTCAATATGCCTTCACCAACATGCAGTGTTTCCTTGATTGAATTAGCTCTCACACCAATATTTGCGTCTAGAGCCTTTGCATTGAGGGCTATCTGAAAATGGCTGTGGCGCTGAAGTTGCCTGTGAATGTGGAGTTGGTGGCATGTGAAACCCGCATGTGGATCATTCGTTTGTGTGGGATGCTCTACCAGGTTCATTCCTAGATAATGCACTCAAAGGGCACTAAGCATAGAGTGTGAAAACTGAGTTTCCTTGAGAGCTGCTTGGAAGCCTGATGGTGTGTGAAGTTAGTGAGCCAAATGGAGTTGTTCTCCCACAAGAACCACTCGGCTGATCCTTCTTCAATATGCCCTTCACCAACATGCAGTGTTTCCCCTTTTGATTGAATTAGCTCTCACACCAATATTTGCGTCTAGAGCCTTTGCATTGAGGGCTATCTGAAAACGGCTGTGGCGCTGAAGTTGCCTGAGAATGTGGAGTTGGTGGCATGTGAAACCCGCATGTGGAGCATTCGTTTGTGTGGGATGCTCTACCAGGTTCATTCCTAGATAATGCACTCAAAGGGCACTAAGCATAGAGTGTGAAAACTGAGTTTCCTTGAGAGCTGCTTGGAAGCCTGATGGTTTGTGAAGTTAGTGAGCCAAATGGCGTTGTTCTCCCACAAGAACCACTCGGCTGATCCTTCTTCAATATGCCCTTCACCAACATGCAGTGTTTCCTTGATTGAATTAGCTCTCACACCAATATTTGCGTCTAGAGCCTTTGCATTGAGGGCTATCTGAAAACGGCTGTGGCGCTGAAGTTGCCTGAGAATGTGGAGTTGGTGGCATGTGAAACCCGCATGTGGAGCATTCGTTTGTGTGGGATGCTCTACCAGGTTCATTCCTAGATAATGCACTCAAAGGGCACTAAGCATAGAGTGTGAAAACTGAGTTTCCTTGAGAGCTGCTTGGAAGCCTGATGGTGTGTGAAGTTAGTGAGCCAAATGGAGTTGTTCTCCCACAAGAACCACTCGGCTGATCCTTCTTCAATATGCCCTTCACCAACATGCAGTGTTTCCTTGATTGAATTAGCTCTCACACCAATATTTGAGTCTAGAGCCTTTGCATTGAGGGCTATCTGAAAACGGCTGTGGCGCTGAAGTTGCCTGTGAATGTGGAGTTGGTGGCATGTGAAACCCGCATGTGGAGCATTCGTTTGTGTGGGATGCTCTACCAGGTTCATTTCAGTCCTAGGTACTCAAAGGGCACTAAGCATAGAGTGTGAAAACTGAGTTTCCTTGAGAGCTGCTTGGAAGCCTGATGGTGTGTGAAGTTAGTGAGCCAAATAGAGTTGTTCTCCCACAAGAACCACTCGGCTGATCCTTCTTCAATATGCCCTTCACCAACATGCAGTGTTTCCTTGATTGAATTAGCTCTCACACCAATATTTGCGTCTAGAGCCTTTGCATTGAGGGCTATCTGAAAACGGCTGTGGCGCTGAAGTTGCCTGTGAATGTGGAGTTGGTGGCATGTGAAACCCGCATGTGGAGCATTCGTTTGTGTGGGATGCTCTACCAGGTTCATTCCTAGATAATGCACTCAAAGGGCACTAAGCATAGAGTGTGAAAACTGAGTTTCCTTGAGAGCTGCTTGGAAGCCTGATGGTGTGTGAAGTTAGTGAGCCAAATGGAGTTGTTCTCCCACAAGAACCACTCGTCTGATCCTTCTTCAATATGCCCTTCACCAACATGCAGTGTTTCCTTGATTGAATTAGCTCTCACACCAATATTTGCGTCTAGAGCCTTTGCATTGAGGGCTATCTGAAAACGGCTGTGGCGCTGAAGTTGCCTGAGAATGTGGAGTTGGTGGCATGTGAAACCCGCATGTGGAGCATTCGTTTGTGTGGGATGCTCTACCAGGTTCATTCCTAGATAATGCACTCAAAGGGCACTAAGCATAGAGTGTGAAAACTGAGTTTCCTTGAGAGCTGCTTGGAAGCCTGATGGTTTGTGAAGTTAGTGAGCCAAATGGCGTTGTTCTCCCACAAGAACCACTCGGCTGATCCTTCTTCAATATGCCCTTCACCAACATGCAGTGTTTCCTTGATTGAATTAGCTCTCACACCAATATTTGCGTCTAGAGCCTTTGCATTGAGGGCTATCTGAAAACGGCTGTGGCGCTGAAGTTGCCTGAGAATGTGGAGTTGGTGGCATGTGAAACCCGCATGTGGAGCATTCGTTTGTGTGGGATGCTCTACCAGGTTCATTCCTAGATAATGCACTCAAAGGGCACTAAGCATAGAGTGTGAAAACTGAGTTTCCTTGAGAGCTGCTTGGAAGCCTGATGGTGTGTGAAGTTAGTGAGCCAAATGGAGTTGTTCTCCCACAAGAACCACTCGGCTGATCCTTCTTCAATATGCCCTTCACCAACATGCAGTGTTTCTTTGATTGAATTAGCTCTCACACCAATATTTGAGTCTAGAGCCTTTGCATTGAGGGCTATCTGAAAACGGCTGTGGCGCTGAAGTTGCCTGTGAATGTGGAGTTGGTGGCATGTGAAACCCGCATGTGGAGCATTCGTTTGTGTGGGATGCTCTACCAGGTTCATTTCAGTCCTAGGTACTCAAAGGGCACTAAGCATAGAGTGTGAAAACTGAGTTTCCTTGAGAGCTGCTTGGAAGCCTGATGGTGTGTGAAGTTAGTGAGCCAAATAGAGTTGTTCTCCCACAAGAACCACTCGGCTGATCCTTCTTCAATATGCCCTTCACCAACATGCAGTGTTTCCTTGATTGAATTAGCTCTCACACCAATATTTGCGTCTAGAGCCTTTGCATTGAGGGCTATCTGAAAACGGCTGTGGCGCTGAAGTTGCCTGTGAATGTGGAGTTGGTGGCATGTGAAACCCGCATGTGGAGCATTCGTTTGTGTGGGATGCTCTACCAGGTTCATTCCTAGATAATGCACTCAAAGGGCACTAAGCATAGAGTGTGAAAATTGAGTTTCCTTGAGAGCTGCTTGGAAGCCTGATGGTGTGTGAAGTTAGTGAGCCAAATGGAGTTGTTCTCCCACAAGAACCACTCGGCTGATCCTTCTTCAATATGCCCTTCACCAACATGCAGTGTTTCCTTGATTGAATTAGCTCTCACACCAATATTTGCATCTAGAGCCTTTGTATTGAGGGCTATCTGAAAGCGGCTGTGGCGCTGAAGTTGTCTGTGAATGTGGAGTTGGTGGCATGTGAAACCCGCATGTGGAGCATTCGTTTGTGTGGGATCCTGACCAAGCTTCATTTCAGTCCTAGGTACAGAAAGGGCACTAAGCATAGAGTGTGAAAACTGAGTTTCCTTGAGAGCTGCTTGGAAGCCTGATGGTGTGTGAAGTTAGGGAGCCAAATGGAGTTGTTCTCCCACAAGAACCACTCGGCTGATCCTTCTTCAATATGCCTTCACCAACATGCAGTGTTTCCTTGATTGAATTAGCTCTCACACCAATATTTGCGTCTAGAGCCTTTGCATTGAGGGCTATCTGAAAATGGCTGTGGCGCTGAAGTTGCCTGTGAATGTGGAGTTGGTGGCATGTGAAACCCGCATGTGGATCATTCGTTTGTGTGGGATGCTCTACCAGGTTCATTCCTAGATAATGCACTCAAAGGGCACTAAGCATAGAGTGTGAAAACTGAGTTTCCTTGAGAGCTGCTTGGAAGCCTGATGGTGTGTGAAGTTAGTGAGCCAAATGGAGTTGTTCTCCCACAAGAACCACTCGGCTGATCCTTCTTCAATATGCCCTTCACCAACATGCAGTGTTTCCTTGATTGAATTAGCTCTCACACCAATATTTGCGTCTAGAGCCTTTGCATTGAGGGCTATCTGAAAACGGCTGTGGCGCTGAAGTTGCCTGAGAATGTGGAGTTGGTGGCATGTGAAACCCGCATGTGGAGCATTCGTTTGTGTGGGATGCTCTACCAGGTTCATTCCTAGATAATGCACTCAAAGGGCACTAAGCATAGAGTGTGAAAACTGAGTTTCCTTGAGAGCTGCTTGGAAGCCTGATGGTTTGTGAAGTTAGTGAGCCAAATGGCGTTGTTCTCCCACAAGAACCACTCGGCTGATCCTTCTTCAATATGCCCTTCACCAACATGCAGTGTTTCCTTGATTGAATTAGCTCTCACACCAATATTTGCGTCTAGAGCCTTTGCATTGAGGGCTATCTGAAAACGGCTGTGGCGCTGAAGTTGCCTGAGAATGTGGAGTTGGTGGCATGTGAAACCCGCATGTGGAGCATTCGTTTGTGTGGGATGCTCTACCAGGTTCATTCCTAGATAATGCACTCAAAGGGCACTAAGCATAGAGTGTGAAAACTGAGTTTCCTTGAGAGCTGCTTGGAAGCCTGATGGTGTGTGAAGTTAGTGAGCCAAATGGAGTTGTTCTCCCACAAGAACCACTCGGCTGATCCTTCTTCAATATGCCCTTCACCAACATGCAGTGTTTCCTTGATTGAATTAGCTCTCACACCAATATTTGAGTCTAGAGCCTTTGCATTGAGGGCTATCTGAAAACGGCTGTGGCGCTGAAGTTGCCTGTGAATGTGGAGTTGGTGGCATGTGAAACCCGCATGTGGAGCATTCGTTTGTGTGGGATGCTCTACCAGGTTCATTTCAGTCCTAGGTACTCAAAGGGCACTAAGCATAGAGTGTGAAAACTGAGTTTCCTTGAGAGCTGCTTGGAAGCCTGATGGTGTGTGAAGTTAGTGAGCCAAATAGAGTTGTTCTCCCACAAGAACCACTCGGCTGATCCTTCTTCAATATGCCCTTCACCAACATGCAGTGTTTCCTTGATTGAATTAGCTCTCACACCAATATTTGCGTCTAGAGCCTTTGCATTGAGGGCTATCTGAAAACGGCTGTGGCGCTGAAGTTGCCTGTGAATGTGGAGTTGGTGGCATGTGAAACCCGCATGTGGAGCATTCGTTTGTGTGGGATGCTCTACCAGGTTCATTCCTAGATAATGCACTCAAAGGGCACTAAGCATAGAGTGTGAAAATTGAGTTTCCTTGAGACCTGCTTGGAAGCCTGATGGTGTGTGAAGTTAGTGAGCCAAATGGAGTTGTTCTCCCACAAGAACCACTCGGCTGATCCTTCTTCAATATGCCCTTCACCAACATGCAGTGTTTCCTTGATTGAATTAGCTCTCACACCAATATTTGCATCTAGAGCCTTCGCATTGAGGGCTATCTGAAAACGGCTGTGGCGCTGAAGTTGCCTGAGAATGTGGAGTTGGTGGCATGTGAAACCCGCATGTGGAGCATTCGTTTGTGTGGGATGCTCTACCAGGTTCATTCCTAGATAATGCACTCAAAGGGCACTAAGCATAGAGTGTGAAAACTGAGTTTCCTTGAGAGCTGCTTGGAAGCCTGATGGTGTGTGAAGTTAGTGAGCCAAATGGCGTTGTTCTCCCACAAGAACCACTCGGCTGATCCTTCTTCAATATGCCCTTCACCAACATGCAGTGTTTCCTTGATTGAATTAGCTCTCACACCAATATTTGCGTCTAGAGCCTTTGCATTGAGGGCTATCTGAAAACGGCTGTGGTGCTGAAGTTGCCTGTGAATGTGGAGTTGGTGGCATGTGAAACCCGCATGTGGAGCATTCGATTGTGTGGGATGCTCTACCAGGTTCATTCCTAGATAATGCACTCAAAGGGCACTAAGCATAGAGTGTGAAAATTGAGTTTCCTTGAGAGCTGCTTGGAAGCCTGATGGTGTGTGAAGTTAGTGAGCCAAATGGAGTTGTTCTCCCACAAGAACCACTCGGCTGATCCTTCTTCAATATGCCCTTCACCAACATGCAGTGTTTCCTTGATTGAATTAGCTCTCACACCAATATTTGAGTCTAGAGCCTTTGCATTGAGGGCTATCTGAAAACGGCTGTGGCGCTGAAGTTGCCTGTGAATGTGGAGTTGGTGGCATGTGAAACCCGCATGTGGAGCATTCGTTTGTGTGGGATGCTCTACCAGGTTCATTCCTAGATAATGCACTCAAAGGGCACTAAGCATAGAGTGTGAAAACTGAGTTTCCTTGAGAGCTGCTTGGAAGCCTGATGGTGTGTGAAGTTAGTGAGCCAAATGGCGTTGTTCTCCCACAAGAACCACTCGGCTGATCCTTCTTCAATATGCCCTTCACCAACATGCAGTGTTTCCTTGATTGAATTAGCTCTCACACCAATATTTGCGTCTAGAGCCTTTGCATTGAGGGCTATCTGAAAACGGCTGTGGCGCTGAAGTTGCCTGTGAATGTGGAGTTGGTGGCATGTGAAACCCGCATGTGGAGCATTCGTTTGTGTGGGATGCTCTACCAGGTTCATTCCTAGATAATGCACTCAAAGGGCACTAAGCATAGAGTGTGAAAACTGAGTTTCCTTGAGAGCTGCTTGGAAGCCTGATGGTTTGTGAAGTTAGTGAGCCAAATGGCGTTGTTCTCCCACAAGAACCACTCGGCTGATCCTTCTTCAATATGCCCTTCACCAACATGCAGTGTTTCCTTGATTGAATTAGCTCTCACACCAATATTTGCGTCTAGAGCCTTTGCATTGAGGGCTATCTGAAAACGGCTGTGGCGCTGAAGTTGCCTGAGAATGTGGAGTTGGTGGCATGTGAAACCCGCATGTGGAGCATTCGTTTGTGTGGGATGCTCTACCAGGTTCATTCCTAGATAATGCACTCAAAGGGCACTAACCATAGAGTGTGAAAACTGAGTTTCCTTGAGAGCTGCTTGGAAGCCTGATGGTGTGTGAAGTTAGTGAGCCAAATGGAGTTGTTCTCCCACAAGAACCACTCGGCTGATCCTTCTTCAATATGCCCTTCACCAACATGCAGTGTTTCCTTGATTGAATTAGCTCTCACACCAATATTTGAGTCTAGAGCCTTTGCATTGAGGGCTATCTGAAAACGGCTGTGGCGCTGAAGTTGCCTGTGAATGTGGAGTTGGTGGCATGTGAAACCCGCATGTGGAGCATTCGTTTGTGTGGGATGCTCTACCAGGTTCATTTCAGTCCTAGGTACTCAAAGGGCACTAAGCATAGAGTGTGAAAACTGAGTTTCCTTGAGAGCTGCTTGGAAGCCTGATGGTGTGTGAAGTTAGTGAGCCAAATAGAGTTGTTCTCCCACAAGAACCACTCGGCTGATCCTTCTTCAATATGCCCTTCACCAACATGCAGTGTTTCCTTGATTGAATTAGCTCTCACACCAATATTTGAGTCTAGAGCCTTTGCATTGAGGGCTATCTGAAAACGGCTGTGGCGCTGAAGTTGCCTGTGAATGTGGAGTTGGTGGCATGTGAAACCCGCATGTGGAGCATTCGTTTGTGTGGGATGCTCTACCAGGTTCATTTCAGTCCTAGGTACTCAAAGGGCACTAAGCATAGAGTGTGAAAACTGAGTTTCCTTGAGAGCTGCTTGGAAGCCTGATGGTGTGTGAAGTTAGTGAGCCAAATAGAGTTGTTCTCCCACAAGAACCACTCGGCTGATCCTTCTTCAATATGCCCTTCACCAACATGCAGTGTTTCCTTGATTGAATTAGCTCTCACACCAATATTTGAGTCTAGAGCCTTTGCATTGAGGGCTATCTGAAAACGGCTGTGGCGCTGAAGTTGCCTGAGAATGTGGAGTTGGTGGCATGTGAAACCCGCATGTGGAGCATTCGTTTGTGTGGGATGCTCTACCAGGTTCATTCCTAGATAATGCACTCAAAGGGCACTAAGCATAGAGTGTGAAAACTGAGTTTCCTTGAGAGCTGCTTGGAAGCCTGATGGTGTGTGAAGTTAGTGAGCCAAATGGCGTTGTTCTCCCACAAGAACCACTCGGCTGATCCTTCTTCAATATGCCCTTCACCAACATGCAGTGTTTCCTTGATTGAATTAGCTCTCACACCAATATTTGCGTCTAGAGCCTTTGCATTGAGGGCTATCTGAAAACGGCTGTGGTGCTGAAGTTGCCTGTGAATGTGGAGTTGGTGGCATGTGAAACCCGCATGTGGAGCATTCGATTGTGTGGGATGCTCTACCAGGTTCATTCCTAGATAATGCACTCAAAGGGCACTAAGCATAGAGTGTGAAAATTGAGTTTCCTTGAGAGCTGCTTGGAAGCCTGATGGTGTGTGAAGTTAGTGAGCCAAATGGAGTTGTTCTCCCACAAGAACCACTCGGCTGATCCTTCTTCAATATGCCCTTCACCAACATGCAGTGTTTCCTTGATTGAATTAGCTCTCACACCAATATTTGAGTCTAGAGCCTTTGCATTGAGGGCTATCTGAAAACGGCTGTGGCGCTGAAGTTGCCTGTGAATGTGGAGTTGGTGGCATGTGAAACCCGCATGTGGAGCATTCGTTTGTGTGGGATGCTCTACCAGGTTCATTCCTAGATAATGCACTCAAAGGGCACTAAGCATAGAGTGTGAAAACTGAGTTTCCTTGAGAGCTGCTTGGAAGCCTGATGGTGTGTGAAGTTAGTGAGCCAAATGGCGTTGTTCTCCCACAAGAACCACTCGGCTGATCCTTCTTCAATATGCCCTTCACCAACATGCAGTGTTTCCTTGATTGAATTAGCTCTCACACCAATATTTGCGTCTAGAGCCTTTGCATTGAGGGCTATCTGAAAACGGCTGTGGTGCTGAAGTTGCCTGTGAATGTGGAGTTGGTGGCATGTGAAACCCGCATGTGGAGCATTCGATTGTGTGGGATGCTCTACCAGGTTCATTCCTAGATAATGCACTCAAAGGGCACTAAGCATAGAGTGTGAAAATTGAGTTTCCTTGAGAGCTGCTTGGAAGCCTGATGGTGTGTGAAGTTAGTGAGCCAAATGGAGTTGTTCTCCCACAAGAACCACTCGGCTGATCCTTCTTCAATATGCCCTTCACCAACATGCAGTGTTTCCTTGATTGAATTAGCTCTCACACCAATATTTGAGTCTAGAGCCTTTGCATTGAGGGCTATCTGAAAACGGCTGTGGCGCTGAAGTTGCCTGTGAATGTGGAGTTGGTGGCATGTGAAACCCGCATGTGGAGCATTCGTTTGTGTGGGATGCTCTACCAGGTTCATTCCTAGATAATGCACTCAAAGGGCACTAAGCATAGAGTGTGAAAACTGAGTTTCCTTGAGAGCTGCTTGGAAGCCTGATGGTGTGTGAAGTTAGTGAGCCAAATAGAGTTGTTCTCCCACAAGAACCACTCGGCTGATCCTTCTTCAATATGCCCTTCACCAACATGCAGTGTTTCCTTGATTGAATTAGCTCTCACACCAATATTTGCGTCTAGAGCCTTTGCATTGAGGGCTATCTGAAAACGGCTGTGGCGCTGAAGTTGCCTGTGAATGTGGAGTTGGTGGCATGTGAAACCCGCATGTGGAGCATTCGTTTGTGTGGGATGCTCTACCAGGTTCATTCCTAGATAATGCACTCAAAGGGC
Organism: Ochotona princeps; assembly: GCF_030435755.1. Classification (NCBI taxonomy): domain Eukaryota; kingdom Metazoa; phylum Chordata; class Mammalia; order Lagomorpha; family Ochotonidae; genus Ochotona; species Ochotona princeps. The sequence continues at coordinate 55,549 of NW_026699941.1, read as the reverse complement.
ACTAAGCATAGAGTGTGAAAACTGCGTTTCCTTGAGAGCTGCTTGGAAGCCTGATGGTTTGTGAAGTTAGTGAGCCAAATGGCGTTGTTCTCCCACAAGAACCACTCGGCTGATCCTTCTTCAATATGCCCTTCACCAACATGCAGTGTTTCCTTGATTGAATTAGCTCTCACACCAATATTTGCGTCTAGAGCCTTTGCATTGAGGGCTATCTGAAAACGGCTGTGGCGCTGAAGTTGCCTGAGAATGTGGAGTTGGTGGCATGTGAAACCCGCATGTGGAGCATTCGTTTGTGTGGGATGCTCTACCAGGTTCATTCCTAGATAATGCACTCAAAGGGCACTAAGCATAGAGTGTGAAAACTGAGTTTCCTTGAGAGCTGCTTGGAAGCCTGATGGTGTGTGAAGTTAGTGAGCCAAATGGAGTTGTTCTCCCACAAGAACCACTCGGCTGATCCTTCTTCAATATGCCCTTCACCAACATGCAGTGTTTCCTTGATTGAATTAGCTCTCACACCAATATTTGAGTCTAGAGCCTTTGCATTGAGGGCTATCTGAAAACGGCTGTGGCGCTGAAGTTGCCTGTGAATGTGGAGTTGGTGGCATGTGAAACCCGCATGTGGAGCATTCGTTTGTGTGGGATGCTCTACCAGGTTCATTTCAGTCCTAGGTACTCAAAGGGCACTAAGCATAGAGTGTGAAAACTGAGTTTCCTTGAGAGCTGCTTGGAAGCCTGATGGTGTGTGAAGTTAGTGAGCCAAATAGAGTTGTTCTCCCACAAGAACCACTCGGCTGATCCTTCTTCAATATGCCCTTCACCAACATGCAGTGTTTCCTTGATTGAATTAGCTCTCACACCAATATTTGCGTCTAGAGCCTTTGCATTGAGGGCTATCTGAAAACGGCTGTGGCGCTGAAGTTGCCTGTGAATGTGGAGTTGGTGGCATGTGAAACCCGCATGTGGAGCATTCGTTTGTGTGGGATGCTCTACCAGGTTCATTCCTAGATAATGCACTCAAAGGGCACTAAGCATAGAGTGTGAAAATTGAGTTTCCTTGAGAGCTGCTTGGAAGCCTGATGGTGTGTGAAGTTAGTGAGCCAAATGGAGTTGTTCTCCCACAAGAACCACTCGGCTGATCCTTCTTCAATATGCCCTTCACCAACATGCAGTGTTTCCTTGATTGAATTAGCTCTCACACCAATATTTGCATCTAGAGCCTTCGCATTGAGGGCTATCTGAAAACGGCTGTGGCGCTGAAGTTGCCTGAGAATGTGGAGTTGGTGGCATGTGAAACCCGCATGTGGAGCATTCGTTTGTGTGGGATGCTCTACCAGGTTCATTCCTAGATAATGCACTCAAAGGGCACTAAGCATAGAGTGTGAAAACTGAGTTTCCTTGAGAGCTGCTTGGAAGCCTGATGGTGTGTGAAGTTAGTGAGCCAAATGGCGTTGTTCTCCCACAAGAACCACTCGGCTGATCCTTCTTCAATATGCCCTTCACCAACATGCAGTGTTTCCTTGATTGAATTAGCTCTCACACCAATATTTGCGTCTAGAGCCTTTGCATTGAGGGCTATCTGAAAACGGCTGTGGTGCTGAAGTTGCCTGTGAATGTGGAGTTGGTGGCATGTGAAACCCGCATGTGGAGCATTCGATTATGTGGGATGCTCTACCAGGTTCATTCCTAGATAATGCACTCAAAGGGCACTAAGCATAGAGTGTGAAAATTGAGTTTCCTTGAGAGCTGCTTGGAAGCCTGATGGTGTGTGAAGTTAGTGAGCCAAATGGAGTTGTTCTCCCACAAGAACCACTCGGCTGATCCTTCTTCAATATGCCCTTCACCAACATGCAGTGTTTCCTTGATTGAATTAGCTCTCACACCAATATTTGCGTCTAGAGCCTTTGCATTGAGGGCTATCTGAAAACGGCTTTGGCGCTGAAGTTGCCTGTGAATGTGGAGTTGGTGGCATGTGAAACCCGCATGTGGAGCATTCGTTTGTGTGGGATGCTCTACCAGGTTCATTCCTAGATAATGCACTCAAAGGGCACTAAGCATAGAGTGTGAAAACTGAGTTTCCTTGAGAGCTGCTTGGAAGCCTGATGGTGTGTGAAGTTAGTGAGCCAAATAGAGTTGTTCTCCCACAAGAACCACTCGGCTGATCCTTCTTCAATATGCCCTTCACCAACATGCAGTGTTTCCTTGATTGAATTAGCTCTCACACCAATATTTGCGTCTAGAGCCTTTGCATTGAGGGCTATCTGAAAACGGCTGTGGCGCTGAAGTTGCCTGTGAATGTGGAGTTGGTGGCATGTGAAACCCGCATGTGGAGCATTCGTTTGTGTGGGATGCTCTACCAGGTTCATTCCTAGATAATGCACTCAAAGGGCACTAAGCAGAGAGTGTGAAAACTGAGTTTCCTTGAGAGCTGCTTGGAAGCCTGATGGTTTGTGAAGTTAGTGAGCCAAATGGCGTTGTTCTCCCACAAGAACCACTCGGCTGATCCTTCTTCAATATGCCCTTCACCAACATGCAGTGTTTCCTTGATTGAATTAGCTCTCACACCAATATTTGCGTCTAGAGCCTTTGCATTGAGGGCTATCTGAAAACGGCTGTGGCGCTGAAGTTGCCTGTGAATGTGGAGTTGGTGGCATGTGAAACCCGCATGTGGAGCATTCGTTTGTGTGGGATGCTCTACCAGGTTCATTCCAAGATAATGCACTCAAAGGGCACTAAGCATAGAGTGTGAAAATTGAGTTTCCTTGAGAGCTGCTTGGAAGCCTGATGGTGTGTGAAGTTAGTGAGCCAAATGGAGTTGTTCTCCCACAAGAACCACTCGGCTGATCCTTCTTCAATATGCCCTTCACCAACATGCAGTGTTTCCTTGATTGAATTAGCTCTCACACCAATATTTGAGTCTAGAGCCTTTGCATTGAGGGCTATCTGAAAACGGCTGTGGCGCTGAAGTTGCCTGTGAATGTGGAGTTGGTGGCATGTGAAACCCGCATGTGGAGCATTCGTTTGTGTGGGATGCTCTACCATGTTCATTCCTAGATAATGCACTCAAAGGGCACTAAGCATAGAGTGTGAAAACTGAGTTTCCTTGAGAGCTGCTTGGAAGCCTGATGGTGTGTGAAGTTAGTGAGCCAAATAGAGTTGTTCTCCCATAAGAACCACTCGGCTGATCCTTCTTCAATATGCCCTTCACCAACATGCAGTGTTTCCTTGATTGAATTAGCTCTCACACCAATATTTGCGTCTAGAGCCTTTGCATTGAGGGCTATCTGAAAACGGCTGTGGCGCTGAAGTTGCCTGTGAATGTGGAGTTGGTGGCATGTGAAACCCGCATGTGGAGCATTCGTTTGTGTGGGATGCTCTACCAGGTTCATTCCTAGATAATGCACTCAAAGGGCACTAAGCATAGAGTGTGAAAACTGAGTTTCCTTGAGAGCTGCTTGGAAGCCTGATGGTTTGTGAAGTTAGTGAGCCAAATGGCGTTGTTCTCCCACAAGAACCACTCGGCTGATCCTTCTTCAATATGCCCTTCACCAACATGCAGTGTTTCCTTGATTGAATTAGCTCTCACACCAATATTTGCGTCTAGAGCCTTTGCATTGAGGGCTATCTGAAAACGGCTGTGGCGCTGAAGTTGCCTGAGAATGTGGAGTTGGTGGCATGTGAAACCCGCATGTGGAGCATTCGTTTGTGTGGCATGCTCTACCAGGTTCATTCCTAGATAATGCACTCAAAGGGCACTAAGCATAGAGTGTGAAAACTGAGTTTCCTTGAGAGCTGCTTGGAAGCCTGATGGTGTGTGAAGTTAGTGAGCCAAATGGCGTTGTTCCCCCAGAAGAACCACTCGGCTGATCCTTCTTCAATATGCCCTTCACCAACATGCAGTGTTTCCTTGATTGAATTAGCTCTCACACCAATATTTGCGTCTAGAGCCTTCGCATTGAGGGCTAGCTGAAAACGTCTGTGGTGCTGAAGTTGCCTGTGAATGTGGAGTTGGTGGCATGTGAAACCCGCATGTGGAGCATTCGTTTGTGTGGGATGCTCTACCAGGTTCATTCCTAGATAATGCACTCAAAGGGCACTAAGCATAGAGTGTGAAAACTGAGTTTCCTTGAGAGCTGCTTGGAAGCCTGATGGTGTGTGAAGTTAGTGAGCCAAATGGAGTTGTTCTCCCACAAGAACCACTCGGCTGATCCTTCTTCAATATGCCCTTCACCAACATGCAGTGTTTCCTTGATTGAATTAGCTCTCACACCAATATTTGCGTCTAGAGCCTTCGCATTGAGGGCTATCTGAAAACGGCTGTGGCGCTGATGTTGCCTGTGAATGTGGAGTTGGTGGCATGTGAAACCCGCATGTGGAGCATTCATTTGTGTGGGATGCTCTACCAGGTTCATTCCTAGATAATGCACTCAAAGGGCACTAAGCATAGAGTGTGAAAACTGAGTTTCCTTGAGAGCTGCTTGGAAGCCTGATGGTGTGTGAAGTTAGTGAGCCAAATGGCGTTGTTCTCCCACAAGAACCACTCGGCTGATCCTTCTTCAATATGCCCTTCACCAACACGCAGTGTTTCCTTGATTGAATTAGCTCTCACACCAATATTTGCGTCTAGAGCCTTTGCATTGAGGGCTATCTGAAAACGGCTGTGGCGCTGAAGTTGCCTGTGAATGTGGAGTTGGTGGCATGTGAAACCCGCATGTGGAGCATTCGTTTGTGTGGGATGCTCTACCAGGTTCATTCCTAGATAATGTACTCAAAGGGCACTAAGCATAGAGTGTGAAAACTGAGTTTCCTTGAGAGCTGCTTGGAAGCCTGATGGTTTGTGAAGTTAGTGAGCCAAATGGAGTTGTTCTCCCACAAGAACCACTCGGCTGATCCTTCTTCAATATGCCCTTCACCAACATGCAGTGTTTCCTTGATTGAATTAGCTCTCACACCAATATTTGCGTCTAGAGCCTTTGCATTGAGGGCTATCTGAAAACGGCTGTGGCGCTGAAGTTGCCTGTGAATGTGGAGTTGGTGGCATGTGAAACCCGCATGTGGAGCATTCGTTTGTGTGGGATGCTCTACCAGGTTCATTCCTAGATAATGCACTCAAAGGGCACTAAGCATAGACTGTGAAAACTGAGTTTCCTTGAGAGCTGCTTGGAAGCCTGATGGTGTGTGAAGTTAGTGAGCCAAATGGAGTTGTTCTCCCACAAGAACCACTCGGCTGATCCTTCTTCAATATGCCCTTCACCAACATGCAGTGTTTCCTTGATTGAATTAGCTCTCACACCAATATTTGCGTCTAGAGCCTTCGCATTGAGGGCTAGCTGAAAACGGCTGTGGCGCTGAAGTTGCCTGCGAATGTGGAGTTGGTGGCATGTGAAACCCGCATGTGGAGCATTCGTTTGTGTGGGATGCTCTACCAGGTTCATTCCTAGATAATGCACTCAAAGGGCACTAAGCATAGAGTGTGAAAACTGAGTTTCCTTGAGAGCTGCTTGGAAGCCTGATGGTGTGTGAAGTTAGTGAGCCAAATGGAGTTGTTCTCCCACAAGAACCACTCGGCTGATCCTTCTTCAATATGCCCTTCACCAACATGCCGTGTTTCCTTGATTGAATTAGCTCTCACACCAATATTTGCGTCTAGAGCCTTTGCATTGAGGGCTATCTGAAAACGGCTGTGGCGCTGAAGTTGCCTGTGAATGTGGAGTTGGTGGCATGTGAAACCCGCATGTGGAGCATTCGTTTGTGTGGGATGCTCTACCAGGTTCATTCCTAGATAATGCACTCAAAGGGCACTAAACATAGAGTGTGAAAACTGAGTTTCCTTGAGAGCTGCTTGGAAGCCTGATGGTGTGTGAAGTTAGTGAGCCAAATGGAGTTGTTCTCCCACAAGAACCACTCGGCTGATCCTTCTTCAATATGCCCTTCACCAACATGCAGTGTTTCCTTGATTGAATTAGCTCTCACACCAATATTTGCGTCTAGAGCCTTCGCATTGAGGGCTATCTGAAAACGGCTGTGGCGCTGATGTTGCCTGTGAATGTGGAGTTGGTGGCATGTGAAACCCGCATGTGGAGCATTCGTTTGTGTGGGATGCTCTACCAGGTTCATTCCTAGATAATGCACTCAAAGGGCACTAAGCATAGAGTGTGAAAACTGAGTTTCCTTGAGAGCTGCTTGGAAGCCTGATGGTGTGTGAAGTTAGTGAGCCAAATGGAGTTGTTCTCCCACAAGAACCACTCGGCTGATCCTTCTTCAATATGCCCTTCACCAACATGCAGTGTTTCCTTGATTGAATTAGCTCTCACACCAATATTTGCGTCTAGAGCCTTTGCATTGAGGGCTATCTGAAAACGGCTGTGGCGCTGAAGTTGCCTGTGAATGTGGAGTTGGTGGCATGTGAAACCCGCATGTGGAGCATTCGTTTGTGTGGGATGCTCTACCAGGTTCATTCCTAGATAATGTACTCAAAGGGCACTAAGCATAGAGTGTGAAAACTGAGTTTCCTTGAGAGCTGCTTGGAAGCCTGATGGTTTGTGAAGTTAGTGAGCCAAATGGCGTTGTTCTCCCACAAGAACCACTCGGCTGATCCTTCTTCAATATGCCCTTCACCAACATGCAGTGTTTCCTTGATTGAATTAGCTCTCACACCAATATTTGCGTCTAGAGCCTTTGCATTGAGGGCTATCTGAAAACGGCTGTGGCGCTGAAGTTGCCTGTGAATGTGGAGTTGGTGGTATGTGAAACCCGCATGTGGAGCATTCGTTTGTGTGGGATGCTCTACCAGGTTCATTCCTAGATAATGCACTCAAAGGGCACTAAGCATAGACTGTGAAAACTGAGTTTCCTTGAGAGCTGCTTGGAAGCCTGATGGTGTGTGAAGTTAGTGAGCCAAATGGAGTTGTTCTCCCACAAGAACCACTCGGCTGATCCTTCTTCAATATGCCCTTCACCAACATGCAGTGTTTCCTTGATTGAATTAGCTCTCACACCAATATTTGCGTCTAGAGCCTTCGCATTGAGGGCTATCTGAAAACGGCTGTGGCGCTGAAGTTGCCTGTGAATGTGGAGTTGGTGGCATGTGAAACCCGCATGTGGAGCATTCGTTTGTGTGGGATGCTCTACCAGGTTCATTCCTAGATAATGCACTCAAAGGGCACTAAGCATAGAGTGTGAAAACTGAGTTTCCTTGAGAGCTGCTTGGAAGCCTGATGGTGTGTGAAGTTAGTGAGCCAAATGGAGTTGTTCTCCCACAAGAACCACTCGGCTGATCCTTCTTCAATATGCCCTTCACCAACATGCCGTGTTTCCTTGATTGAATTAGCTCTCACACCAATATTTGCGTCTAGAGCCTTTGCATTGAGGGCTATCTGAAAACGGCTGTGGCGCTGAAGTTGCCTGTGAATGTGGAGTTGGTGGCATGTGAAACCCGCATGTGGAGCATTCGTTTGTGTGGGATGCTCTACCAGGTTCATTCCTAGATTATGCACTCAAAGGGCACTAAACATAGAGTGTGAAAACTGAGTTTCCTTGAGAGCTGCTTGGAAGCCTGATGGTGTGTGAAGTTAGTGAGCCAAATGGAGTTGTTCTCCCACAAGAACCACTCGGCTGATCCTTCTTCAATATGCCCTTCACCAACATGCAGTGTTTCCTTGATTGAATTAGCTCTCACACCAATATTTGCGTCTAGAGCCTTCGCATTGAGGGCTATCTGAAAACGGCTGTGGCGCTGATGTTGCCTGTGAATGTGGAGTTGGTGGCATGTGAAACCCGCATGTGGAGCATTCGTTTGTGTGGGATGCTCTACCAGGTTCATTCCTAGATAATGCACTCAAAGGGCATTAAGCATAGAGTGTGAAAACTGAGTTTCCTTGAGAGCTGCTTGGAAGCCTGATGGTGTGTGAAGTTAGTGAGCCAAATGGAGTTGTTCTCCCACAAGAACCACTCGGCTGATCCTTCTTCAATATGCCCTTCACCAACATGCAGTGTTTCCTTGATTGAATTAGCTCTCACACCAATATTTGCGTCTAGAGCCTTTGCATTGAGGGCTATCTGAAAACGGCTGTGGCGCTGAAGTTGCCTGTGAATGTGGAGTTGGTGGCATGTGAAACCCGCATGTGGAGCATTCGTTTGTGTGGGATGCTCTACCAGGTTCATTCCTAGATAATGCACTCAAAGGGCACTAAGCATAGAGTGTGAAAACTGAGTTTCCTTGAGAGCTGCTTGGAAGCCTGATGGTGTGTGAAGTTAGTGAGCGAAATGGAGTTGTTCTCCCACAAGAACCACTCGGCTGATCCTTCTTCAATATGCCTTCACCAACATGCAGTGTTTCCTTGATTGAATTAGCTCTCACACCAATATTTGCGTCTAGAGCCTTTGCATTGAGGGCTATCTGAAAACGGCTGTGGCGCTGAAGTTGCCTGTGAATGTGGAGTTGGTGGCATGTGAAACCCGCATGTGGAGCATTCGTTTGTGTGGGATGCTCTACCAGGTTCATTCCTAGATAATGCACTCAAAGGGCACTAAGCATAGAGTGTGAAAACTGAGTTTCCTTGAGAGCTGCTTGGAAGCCTGATGGTGTGTGAAGTTAGTGAGCCAAATGGCGTTGTTCTCCCACAAGAACCACTCGGCTGATCCTTCTTCAATATGCCCTTCACCAACATGCAGTGTTTCCTTGATTGAATTAGCTCTCACACCAATATTTGCGTCTAGAGCCTTTGCATTGAGGGCTATCTGAAAACGGCTGTGGCGCTGAAGTTGCCTGTGAATGTGGAGTTGGTGGCATGTGAAACCCGCATGTGGAGCATTCGTTTGTGTGGGATGCTCTACCAGGTTCATTCCTAGATAATGCACTCAAAGGGCACTAAGCATAGACTGTGAAAACTGAGTTTCCTTGAGAGCTGCTTGGAAGCCTGATGGTGTGTGAAGTTAGTGAGCCAAATGGAGTTGTTCTCCCACAAGAACCACTCGGCTGATCCTTCTTCAATATGCCCTTCACCAACATGCAGTGTTTCCTTGATTGAATTAGCTCTCACACCAATATTTGAGTCTAGAGCCTTTGCATTGAGGGCTATCTGAAAACGGCTGTGGCGCTGAAGTTGCCTGTGAATGTGGAGTTGGTGGCATGTGAAACCCGCATGTGGAGCATTCGTTTGTGGGGGATGCTCTACCAGGTTCATTCCTAGATAATGCACTCAAAGGGCACTAAGCATAGAGTGTGAAAATTGAGTTTCCTTGAGAGCTGCTTGGAAGCCTGATGGTGTGTGAAGTTAGTGAGCCAAATGGAGTTGTTCTCCCACAAGAACCACTCGGCTGATCCTTCTTCAATATGCCCTTCACCAACATGCAGTGTTTCCTTGATTGAATTAGCTCTCACACCAATATTTGCGTCTAGAGCCTTTGCATTGAGGGCTATCTGAAAACGGCTGTGGCGCTGAAGTTGCCTGAGAATGTGGAGTTGGTGGCATGTGAAACCCGCATGTGGAGCATTCGTTTGTGTGGGATGCTCTACCAGGTTCATTCCTAGATAATGCACTCAAAGGGCACTAAGCATAGAGTGTGAAAACTGAGTTTCCTTGAGAGCTGCTTGGAAGCCTGATGGTGTGTGAAGTTAGTGAGCCAAATGGAGTTGTTCCCCCAGAAGAACCACTCGGCTGATCCTTCTTCAATATGCCCTTCACCAACATGCAGTGTTTCCTTGATTGAATTAGCTCTCACACCAATATTTGCGTCTAGAGCCTTCGCATTGAGGGCTAGCTGAAAACGGCTGTGGCGCTGAAGTTGCCTGTGAATGTGGAGTTGGTGGCATGTGAAATCCGCATGTGGAGCATTCGTTTGTGTGGGATGCTCTACCAGGTTCATTCCTAGATAATGCACTCAAAGGGCACTAAGCATAGAGTGTGAAAACTGAGTTTCCTTGAGAGCTGCTTGGAAGCCTGATGGTGTGTGAAGTTAGTGAGCCAAATGGAGTTGTTCTCCCACAAGAACCACTCGGCTGATCCTTCTTCAATATGCCCTTCACCAACATGCAGTGTTTCCTTGATTGAATTAGCTCTCACACCAATATTTGAGTCTAGAGCCTTTGCATTGAGGGCTATCTGAAAACGGCTGTGGCGCTGAAGTTGCCTGTGAATGTGGAGTTGGTGGCATGTGAAACCCGCATGTGGAGCATTCGTTTGTGTGGTATGCTCTACCAGGTTCATTCCTAGATAATGCACTCAAAGGGCACTAAACATAGAGTGTGAAAACTGAGTTTCCTTGAAAGCTGCTTGGAAGCCTGATGGTGTGTGAAGTTAGTGAGCCAAATGGAGTTGTTCTCCCACAAGAACCACTCGGCTGATCCTTCTTCAATATGCCCTTCACCAACATGCAGTGTTTCCTTGATTGAATTAGCTCTCACACCAATATTTGCGTCTAGAGCCTTTGCATTGAGGGCTATCTGAAAACGGCTGTGGCGCTGAAGTTGCCTGTGAATGTGGAGTTGGTGGCATGTGAAACCCGCATGTGGAGCATTCGTTTGTGTGGGATGCTCTACCAGGTTCATTCCTAGATAATGCACTCAAAGGGCACTAAGCATAGAGTGTGAAAACTGAGTTTCCTTGAGAGCTGCTTGGAAGCCTGATGGTGTGTGAAGTTAGTGAGCGAAATGGAGTTGTTCTCAAACAACAACCACTCGGCTGATCCTTCTTCAATATGCCTTCACCAACATGCAGTGTTTCCTTGATTGAATTAGCTCTCACACCAATATTTGCGTCTAGAGCCTTTGCATTGAGGGCTATCTGAAAACGGCTGTGGCGCTGAAGTTGCCTGTGAATGTGGAGTTGGTGGCATGTGAAACCCGCATGTGGAGCATTCGTTTGTGTGGGATGCTCTACCAGGTTCATTCCTAGATAATGCACTCAAAGGGCACTAAGCATAGAGTGTGAAAACTGAGTTTCCTTGAGAGCTGCTTGGAAGCCTGATGGTGTGTGAAGTTAGTGAGCCAAATGGCGTTGTTCTCCCACAAGAACCACTCGGCTGATCCTTCTTCAATATGCCCTTCACCAACATGCAGTGTTTCCTTGATTGAATTAGCTCTCACACCAATATTTGCGTCTAGAGCCTTTGCATTGAGGGCTATCTGAAAACGGCTGTGGCGCTGAAGTTGCCTGTGAATGTGGAGTTGGTGGCATGTGAAACCCGCATGTGGAGCATTCGTTTGTGTGGGATGCTCTACCAGGTTCATTCCTAGATAATGCACTCAAAGGGCACTAAGCATAGACTGTGAAAACTGAGTTTCCTTGAGAGCTGCTTGGAAGCCTGATGGTGTGTGAAGTTAGTGAGCCAAATGGAGTTGTTCTCCCACAAGAACCACTCGGCTGATCCTTCTTCAATATGCCCTTCACCAACATGCAGTGTTTCCTTGATTGAATTAGCTCTCACACCAATATTTGAGTCTAGAGCCTTTGCATTGAGGGCTATCTGAAAACGGCTGTGGTGCTGAAGTTGCCTGTGAATGTGGAGTTGGTGGCATGTGAAACCCGCATGTGGAGCATTCGTTTGTGGGGGATGCTCTACCAGGTTCATTCCTAGATAATGCACTCAAAGGGCACTAAGCATAGAGTGTGAAAATTGAGTTTCCTTGAGAGCTGCTTGGAAGCCTGATGGTGTGTGAAGTTAGTGAGCCAAATGGAGTTGTTCTCCCACAAGAACCACTCGGCTGATCCTTCTTCAATATGCCCTTCACCAACATGCAGTGTTTCCTTGATTGAATTAGCTCTCACACCAATATTTGCGTCTAGAGCCTTTGCATTGAGGGCTATCTGAAAACGGCTGTGGCGCTGAAGTTGCCTGTGAATGTGGAGTTGGTGGCATGTGAAATCCGCATGTGGAGCATTCGTTTGTGTGGGATGCTCTACCAGGTTCATTCCTAGATAATGCACTCAAAGGGCACTAAGCATAGAGTGTGAAAACTGAGTTTCCTTGAGAGCTGCTTGGAAGCCTGATGGTGTGTGAAGTTAGTGAGCCAAATGGAGTTGTTCTCCCACAAGAACCACTCGGCTGATCCTTCTTCAATATGCCTTCACCAACATGCAGTGTTTCCTTGATTGAATTAGCTCTCACACCAATATTTGCGTCTAGAGCCTTTGCATTGAGGGCTATCTGAAAACGGCTGTGGCGCTGAAGTTGCCTGTGAATGTGGAGTTGGTGGCATGTGAAACCCGCATGTGGAGCATTCGTTTGTGTGGGATGCTCTACCAGGTTCATTCCTAGATAATGCACTCAAAGGGCACTAAGCATAGAGTGTGAAAACTGAGTTTCCTTGAGAGCTGCTTGGAAGCCTGATGGTGTGTGAAGTTAGTGAGCCAAATGGAGTTGTTCTCCCACAAGAACCACTCGGCTGATCCTTCTTCAATATGCCCTTCACCAACATGCAGTGTTTCCTTGATTGAATTAGCTCTCACACCAATATTTGCGTCTAGAGCCTTTGCATTGAGGGCTATCTGAAAACGGCTGTGGCGCTGAAGTTGCCTGAGAATGTGGAGTTGGTGGCATGTGAAACCCGCATGTGGAGCATTCGTTTGTGTGGGATGCTCTACCAGGTTCATTCCTAGATAATGCACTCAAAGGGCACTAAGCATAGACTGTGAAAACTGAGTTTCCTTGAGAGCTGCTTGGAAGCCTGATGGTGTGTGAAGTTAGTGAGCCAAATGGCGTTGTTCTCCCACAAGAACCACTCGGCTGATCCTTCTTCAATATGCCCTTCACCAACATGCAGTGTTTCCTTGATTGAATTAGCTCTCACACCAATATTTGCGTCTAGAGCCTTTGCATTGAGGGCTATCTGAAAACGGCTGTGGCGCTGAAGTTGCCTGTGAATGTGGAGTTGGTGGCATGTGAAACCCGCATGTGGAGCATTCGTTTGTGTGGGATGCTCTACCAGGTTCATTCCTAGATAATGCACTCAAAGGGCACTAAGCATAGAGTGTGAAAATTGAGTTTCCTTGAGAGCTGCTTGGAAGCCTGATGGTGTGTGAAGTTAGTGAGCCAAATGGAGTTGTTCTCCCACAAGAACCACTCGGCTGATCCTTCTTCAATATGCCCTTCACCAAAATGCAGTGTTTCCTTGATTGAATTAGCTCTCACACCAATATTTGAGTCTAGAGCCTTTGCATTGAGGGCTATCTGAAAACGGCTGTGGCGCTGAAGTTGCCTGTGAATGTGGAGTTGGTGGCATGTGAAACCCGCATGTGGAGCATTCGTTTGTGTGGGATGCTCTACCAGGTTCATTTCAGTCCTAGGTACTCAAAGGGCACTAAGCATAGAGTGTGAAAACTGAGTTTCCTTGAGAGCTGCTTGGAAGCCTGATGGTGTGTGAAGTTAGTGAGCCAAATGGAGTTGTTCTCCCACAAGAACCACTCGGCTGATCCTTCTTCAATATGCCCTTCACCAACATGCAGTGTTTCCTTGATTGAATTAGCTCTCACACCAATATTTGCGTCTAGAGCCTTTGCATTGAGGGCTATCTGAAAACGGCTGTGGCGCTGAAGTTGCCTGAGAATGTGGAGTTGGTGGCATGTGAAACCCGCATGTGGAGCATTCGTTTGTGTGGGATGCTCTACCAGGTTCATTCCTAGATAATGCACTCAAAGGGCACTAAGCATAGAGTGTGAAAACTGAGTTTCCTTGAGAGCTGCTTGGAAGCCTGATGGTGTGTGAAGTTAGTGAGCCAAATGGCGTTGTTCTCCCACAAGAACCACTCGGCTGATCCTTCTTCAATATGCCCTTCACCAACATGCAGTGTTTCCTTGATTGAATTAGCTCTCACACCAATATTTGCGTCTAGAGCCTTTGCTTTGAGGGCTATCTGAAAACGGCTGTGGCGCTGAAGTTGCCTGTGAATGTGGAGTTGGTGGCATGTGAAACCCGCATGTGGAGCATTCGTTTGTGTGGGATGCTCTACCAGGTTCATTCCTAGATAATGCACTCAAAGGGCACTAAGCATAGAGTGTGAAAATTGAGTTTCCTTGAGAGCTGCTTGGAAGCCTGATGGTGTGTGAAGTTAGTGAGCCAAATGGAGTTGTTCTCCCACAAGAACCACTCGGCTGATCCTTCTTCAATATGCCCTTCACCAACATGCAGTGTTTCCTTGATTGAATTAGCTCTCACACCAATATTTGAGTCTAGAGCCTTTGCATTGAGGGCTATCTGAAAACGGCTGTGGCGCTGAAGTTGCCTGTGAATGTGGAGTTGGTGGCATGTGAAACCCGCATGTGGAGCATTCGTTTGTGTGGGATGCTCTACCAGGTTCATTTCAGTCCTAGGTACTCAAAGGGCACTAAGCATAGAGTGTGAAAACTGAGTTTCCTTGAGAGCTGCTTGGAAGCCTGATGGTGTGTGAAGTTAGTGAGCCAAATAGAGTTGTTCTCCCACAAGAACCACTCGGCTGATCCTTCTTCAATATGCCCTTCACCAACATGCAGTGTTTCCTTGATTGAATTAGCTCTCACACCAATATTTGCGTCTAGAGCCTTTGCATTGAGGGCTATCTGAAAACGGCTGTGGCGCTGAAGTTGCCTGTGAATGTGGAGTTGGTGGCATGTGAAACCCGCATGTGGAGCATTCGTTTGTGTGGGATGCTCTACCAGGTTCATTCCTAGATAATGCACTCAAAGGGCACTAAGCATAGAGTGTGAAAACTGAGTTTCCTTGAGAGCTGCTTGGAAGCCTGATGGTTTGTGAAGTTAGTGAGCCAAATGGCGTTGTTCTCCCACAAGAACCACTCGGCTGATCCTTCTTCAATATGCCCTTCACCAACATGCAGTGTTTCCTTGATTGAATTAGCTCTCACACCAATATTTGCGTCTAGAGCCTTTGCATTGAGGGCTATCTGAAAACGGCTGTGGCGCTGAAGTTGCCTGTGAATGTGGAGTTGGTGGCATGTGAAACCCGCATGTGGAGCATTCGTTTGTGTGGCATGCTCTACCAGGTTCATGTCAGTCCTAGGCACTCAAAGGGCACTAAGCATAGAGTGTGAAAACTGAGTTTCCTTGAGAGCTGCTTGGAAGCCTGATGGTGTGTGAAGTTAGTGAGCCAAATGGAGTTGTTCTCCCACAAGAACCACTCGGCTGATCCTTCTTCAATATGCCCTTCACCAACATGCAGTGTTTCCTTGATTGAATTAGCTCTCACACCAATATTTGCGTCTAGAGCCTTCGCATTGAGGGCTAGCTGAAAACGGCTGTGGTGCTGAAGTTGCCTGTGAATGTGGAGTTGGTGGCATGTGAAACCCGCATGTGGAGCATTCGTTTGTGTGGGATGCTCTACCAGGTTCATTCCTAGATAATGCACTCAAAGGGCACTAAGCATAGAGTGTGAAAACTGAGTTTCCTTGAGAGCTGCTTGGAAGCCTGATGGTGTGTGAAGTTAGTGAGCCAAATGGAGTTGTTCTCCCACAAGAACCACTCGGCTGATCCTTCTTCAATATGCCCTTCACCAACATGCAGTGTTTCCTTGATTGAATTAGCTCTCACACCAATATTTGCGTCTAGAGCCTTTGCATTGAGGGCTATCTGAAAACGGCTGTGGCGCTGAAGTTGCCTGTGAATGTGGAGTTGGTGGCATGTGAAACCCGCATGTGGAGCATTCGTTTGTGTGGTATGCTCTGCCAGGTTCATTCCTAGATAATGCACTCAAAGGGCACTAAACATAGAGTGTGAAAACTGAGTTTCCTTGAGAGCTGCTTGGAAGCCTGATGGTGTGTGAAGTTAGTGAGCCAAATGGAGTTTGTCTCCCACAAGAACCACTCGGCTGATCCTTCTTCAATATGCCCTTCACCAACATGCAGTGTTTCCTTGATTGAATTAGCTCTCACACCAATATTTGCGTCTAGAGCCTTTGCATTGAGGGCTATCTGAAAACGGCTGTGGCGCTGAAGTTGCCTGTGAATGTGGAGTTGGTGGCATGTGAAACCCGCATGTGGAGCATTCGTTTGTGTGGGATGCTCTACCAGGTTCATTCCTAGATAATGCACTCAAAGGGCACTAAGCATAGAGTGTGAAAACTGAGTTTCCTTGAGAGCTGCTTGGAAGCCTGATGGTTTGTGAAGTTAGTGAGCCAAATGGCGTTGTTCTCCCACAAGAACCACTCGGCTGATCCTTCTTCAATATGCCCTTCACCAACATGCAGTGTTTCCTTGATTGAATTAGCTCTCACACCAATATTTGCGTCTAGAGCCTTTGCAATGAGGGCTATCTGAAAACGGCTGTGGCGCTGAAGTTGCCTGTGAATGTGGAGTTGGTGGCATGTGAAACCCGCATGTGGAGCATTCGTTTGTGTGGGATGCTCTACCAGGTTCATTCCAAGATTATGCACTCAAAGGGCACTAAGCATAGAGTGTGAAAACTGAGTTTCCTTGAGAGCTGCTTGGAAGCCTGATGGTGTGTGAAGTTAGTGAGCCAAATGGAGTTGTTCTCCCACAAGAACCACTCGGCTGATCCTTCTTCAATATGCCCTTCACCAACATGCAGTGTTTCCTTGATTGAATTAGCTCTCACACCAATATTTGCATCTAGAGCCTTCGCATTGAGGGCTATCTGAAAACGGCTGTGGCGCTGAAGTTGCCTGTGAATGTGGAGTTGGTGGCATGTGAAACCCGCATGTGGAGCATTCGTTTGTGTGGTATGCTCTACCAGGTTCATTCCTAGATAATGCACTCAAAGGGCACTAAACATAGAGTGTGAAAACTGAGTTTCCTTGAGAGCTGCTTGGAAGCCTGATGGTGTGTGAAGTTAGTGAGCCAAATGGAGTTGTTCTCCCACAAGAACCACTCGGCTGATCCTTCTTCAATATGCCCTTCACCAACATGCAGTGTTTCCTTGATTGAATTAGCTCTCACACCAATATTTGCGTCTAGAGCCTTCGCATTGAGGGCTATCTGAAAACGGCTGTGGCGCTGATGTTGCCTGTGAATGTGGAGTTGGTGGCATGTGAAACCCGCATGTGGAGCATTCGTTTGTGTGGGATGCTCTACCAGGTTCATGTCAGTCCTAGGCACTCAAAGGGCACTAAGCATAGAGTGTGAAAACTGAGTTTCCTTGAGAGCTGCTTGGAAGCCTGATGGTGTGTGAAGTTAGTGAGCCAAATGGAGTTGTTCTCCCACAAGAACCACTCGGCTGATCCTTCTTCAATATGCCCTTCACCAACATGCAGTGTTTCCTTGATTGAATTAGCTCTCACACCAATATTTGCGTCTAGAGCCTTCGCATTGAGGGCTAGCTGAAAACGGCTGTGGTGCTGAAGTTGCCTGTGAATGTGGAGTTGGTGGCATGTGAAACCCGCATGTGGAGCATTCGTTTGTGTGGGATGCTCTACCAGGTTCATTCCTAGATAATGCACTCAAAGGGCACTAAGCATAGAGTGTGAAAACTGAGTTTCCTTGAGAGCTGCTTGGAAGCCTGATGGTGTGTGAAGTTAGTGAGCCAAATGGAGTTGTTCTCCCACAAGAACCACTCGGCTGATCCTTCTTCAATATGCCCTTCACCAACATGCAGTGTTTCCTTGATTGAATTAGCTCTCACACCAATATTTGCGTCTAGAGCCTTTGCATTGAGGGCTATCTGAAAACGGCTGTGGCGCTGAAGTTGCCTGTGAATGTGGAGTTGGTGGCATGTGAAACCCGCATGTGGAGCATTCGTTTGTGTGGTATGCTCTGCCAGGTTCATTCCTAGATAATGCACTCAAAGGGCACTAAACATAGAGTGTGAAAACTGAGTTTCCTTGAGAGCTGCTTGGAAGCCTGATGGTGTGTGAAGTTAGTGAGTCAAATGGAGTTTGTCTCCCACAAGAACCACTCGGCTGATCCTTCTTCAATATGCCCTTCACCAACATGCAGTGTTTCCTTGATTGAATTAGCTCTCACACCAATATTTGCGTCTAGAGCCTTTGCATTGAGGGCTATCTGAAAACGGCTGTGGCGCTGAAGTTGCCTGTGAATGTGGAGTTGGTGGCATGTGAAACCCGCATGTGGAGCATTCGTTTGTGTGGGATGCTCTACCAGGTTCATTCCTAGATAATGCACTCAAAGGGCACTAAGCATAGAGTGTGAAAACTGAGTTTCCTTGAGAGCTGCTTGGAAGCCTGATGGTTTGTGAAGTTAGTGAGCCAAATGGCGTTGTTCTCCCACAAGAACCACTCGGCTGATCCTTCTTCAATATGCCCTTCACCAACATGCAGTGTTTCCTTGATTGAATTAGCTCTCACACCAATATTTGCGTCTAGAGCCTTTGCAATGAGGGCTATCTGAAAACGGCTGTGGCGCTGAAGTTGCCTGTGAATGTGGAGTTGGTGGCATGTGAAACCCGCATGTGGAGCATTCGTTTGTGTGGGATGCTCTACCAGGTTCATTCCAAGATTATGCACTCAAAGGGCACTAAGCATAGAGTGTGAAAACTGAGTTTCCTTGAGAGCTGCTTGGAAGCCTGATGGTGTGTGAAGTTAGTGAGCCAAATGGAGTTGTTCTCCCACAAGAACCACTCGGCTGATCCTTCTTCAATATGCCCTTCACCAACATGCAGTGTTTCCTTGATTGAATTAGCTCTCACACCAATATTTGCATCTAGAGCCTTCGCATTGAGGGCTATCTGAAAACGGCTGTGGCGCTGAAGTTGCCTGTGAATGTGGAGTTGGTGGCATGTGAAACCCGCATGTGGAGCATTCGTTTGTGTGGTATGCTCTACCAGGTTCATTCCTAGATAATGCACTCAAAGGGCACTAAACATAGAGTGTGAAAACTGAGTTTCCTTGAGAGCTGCTTGGAAGCCTGATGGTGTGTGAAGTTAGTGAGCCAAATGGAGTTGTTCTCCCACAAGAACCACTCGGCTGATCCTTCTTCAATATGCCCTTCACCAACATGCAGTGTTTCCTTGATTGAATTAGCTCTCACACCAATATTTGCGTCTAGAGCCTTCGCATTGAGGGCTATCTGAAAACGGCTGTGGCGCTGATGTTGCCTGTGAATGTGGAGTTGGTGGCATGTGAAACCCGCATGTGGAGCATTCGTTTGTGTGGGATGCTCTACCAGGTTCATTCCTAGATAATGCACTCAAAGGGCACTAAGCATAGAGTGTGAAAACTGAGTTTCCTTGAGAGCTGCTTGGAAGCCTGATGGTGTGTGAAGTTAGTGAGCCAAATGGAGTTGTTCTCCCACAAGAACCATTCGGCTGATCCTTCTTCAATATGCCTTCCCCAACATGCAGTGTTTCCTTGATTGAATTAGCTCTCACACCAATATTTGTGTCTGGAGCCTTTGCATTGAGGGTTATCTGAAAACGGCTGTGGCGCTGAAGTTGCCTGAGAATGTGGAGTTGGTGGCATGTGAAACCCGCATGTGGAGCATTCGTTTGTGTGGCATGCTCTACCAGGTTCATTCCTAGATAATGCACTCAAAGGGCACTAAGCATAGAGTGTGAAAACTGAGTTTCCTTGAGAGCTGCTTGGAAGCCTGATGGTGTGTGAAGTTAGTGAGCCAAATGGAGTTGTTCTCCCACAAGAACCACTTGGCTGATCCTTCTTCAATATGCCCTTCACCAACATGCAGTGTTTCCTTGATTGAATTAGCTCTCACACCAATATTTGCGTCTAGAGCCTTTGCATTGAGGGCTATCTGAAAACGGCTGTGGCGCTGAAGTTGCCTGTGAATGTGGAGTTGGTGGCATGTGAAACCCGCATGTGGAGCATTCGTTTGTGTGGGATGCTCTACCAGGTTCATTCCTAGATAATGCACTCAAAGGGCACTAAGCATAGAGTGTGAAAACTGAGTTTCCTTGAGAGCTGCTTGGAAGCCTGATGGTGTGTGAAGTTAGTGAGCCAAATGGAGTTGTTCTCCCACAAGAACCACTCGGCTGATCCTTCTTCAATATGCCCTTCACCAACATGCAGTGTTTCCTTGATTGAATTAGCTCTCACACCAATATTTGAGTCTAGAGCCTTTGCATTGAGGGCTATCTGAAAACGGCTGTGGCGCTGAAGTTGCCTGAGAATGTGGAGTTGGTGGCATGTGAAACCCGCATGTGGAGCATTTGTTTGTGTGGGATGCTCTACCAGGTTCATTCCTAGATAATGCACTCAAAGGGCACTAAGCATAGAGTGTGAAAACTGAGTTTCCTTGAGAGCTGCTTGGAAGCCTGATGGTGTGTGAAGTTAGTGAGCCAAATGGCGTTGTTCTCCCACAAGAACCACTCGGCTGATCCTTCTTCAATATGCCCTTCACCAACATGCAGTGTTTCCTTGATTGAATTAGCTCTCACACCAATATTTGCGTCTAGAGCCTTCGCATTGAGGGCTAGCTGAAAACGGCTGTGGCGCTGAAGTTGCCTGTGAATGTGGAGTTGGTGGCATGTGAAACCCGCATGTGGAGCATTCGTTTGTGTGGGATGCTCTACCAGGTTCATTCCTAGATAATGCACTCAAAGGGCACTAAGCATAGAGTGTGAAAATTGAGTTTCCTTGAGAGCTGCTTGGAAGCCTGACGGTGTGTGAAGTTAGTGAGCCAAATGGAGTTGTTCTCCCACAAGAACCACTCGGCTGATCCTTCTTCAATATGCCCTTCACCAACATGCAGTGTTTCCTTGATTGAATTAGCTCTCACACCAATATTTGCGTCTAGAGCCTTTGCATTGAGGGCTATCTGAAAACGGCTGTGGCGCTGAAGTTGCCTGTGAATGTGGAGTTGGTGGCATGTGAAACCCGCATGTGGAGCATTCGTTTGTGTGGGATGCTCTACCAGGTTCATTCCTAGATAATGCACTCAAAGGGCACTAAGCATAGAGTGTGAAAACTGAGTTTCCTTGAGAGCTGCTTGGAAGCCTGATGGTGTGTGAAGTTAGTGAGCCAAATAGAGTTGTTCTCCCACAAGAACCACTCGGCTGATCCTTCTTCAATATGCCCTTCACCAACATGCAGTGTTTCCTTGATTGAATTAGCTCTCACACCAATATTTGCGTCTAGAGCCTTTGCATTGAGGGCTATCTGAAAACGGCTGTGGCGCTGAAGTTGCCTGTGAATGTGGAGTTGGTGGCATGTGAAACCCGCATGTGGAGCATTCGTTTGTGTGGGATGCTCTACCAGGTTCATTCCTAGATAATGCACTCAAAGGGCACTAAGCATAGAGTGTGAAAACTGAGTTTCCTTGAGAGCTGCTTGGAAGCCTGATGGTTTGTGAAGTTAGTGAGCCAAATGGCGTTGTTCTCCCACAAGAACCACTCGGCTGATCCTTCTTCAATATGCCCTTCACCAACATGCAGTGTTTCCTTGATTGAATTAGCTCTCACACCAATATTTGCGTCTAGAGCCTTTGCATTGAGGGCTATCTGAAAACGGCTGTGGCGCTGAAGTTGCCTGTGAATGTGGAGTTGGTGGCATGTGAAACCCGCATGTGGAGCATTCGTTTGTGTGGGATGCTCTACCAGGTTCATTCCTAGATAATGCACTCAAAGGGCACTAAGCATAGAGTGTGAAAACTGAGTTTCCTTGAGAGCTGCTTGGAAGCCTGATGGTGTGTGAAGTTAGTGAGCCAAATGGAGTTGTTCTCCCACAAGAACCACTCGGCTGATCCTTCTTCAATATGCCCTTCACCAACATGCAGTGTTTCCTTGATTGAATTAGCTCTCACACCAATATTTGAGTCTAGAGCCTTTGCATTGAGGGCTATCTGAAAACGGCTGTGGCGCTGAAGTTGCCTGAGAATGTGGAGTTGGTGGCATGTGAAACCCGCATGTGGAGCATTCGTTTGTGTGGCATGCTCTACCAGGTTCATTCCTAGATAATGCACTCAAAGGGCACTAAGCATAGAGTGTGAAAATTGATTTTCCTTGAGAGCTGCTTGGAAGCCTGACGGTGTGTGAAGTTAGTGAGCCAAATGGAGTTGTTCTCCCACAAGAACCACTCGGCTGATCCTTCTTCAATATGCCCTTCACCAACATGCAGTGTTTCCTTGATTGAATTAGCTCTCACACCAATATTTGCATCTAGAGCCTTCGCATTGAGGGCTATCTGAAAACGGCTGTGGCGCTGAAGTTGCCTGTGAATGTGGAGTTGGTGGCATGTGAAACCCGCATGTGGAGCATTCGTTTGTGTGGGATGCTCTACCAGGTTCATTCCTAGATAATGCACTCAAAGGGCACTAAGCATAGAGTGTGAAAACTGAGTTTCCTTGAGAGCTGCTTGGAAGCCTGATGGTGTGTGAAGTTAGTGAGCCAAATGGAGTTGTTCTCCCACAAGAACCACTCGGCTGATCCTTCTTCAATATGCCCTTCACCAACATGCAGTGTTTCCTTGATTGAATTAGCTCTCACACCAATATTTGCGTCTAGAGCCTTTGCATTGAGGGCTATCTGAAAACGGCTGTGGCGCTGAAGTTGCCTGTGAATGTGGAGTTGGTGGCATGTGAAACCCGCATGTGGAGCATTCGTTTGTGTGGGATGCTCTACCAGGTTCATGTCAGTCCTAGGCACTCAAAGGGCACTAAGCATAGAGTGTGAAAACTGAGTTTCCTTGAGAGCTGCTTGGAAGCCTGATGGTGTGTGAAGTTAGTGAGCCAAATGGAGTTGTTCTCCCACAAGAACCACTCGGCTGATCCTTCTTCAATATGCCCTTCACCAACATGCAGTGTTTCCTTGATTGAATTAGCTCTCACACCAATATTTGCGTCTAGAGCCTTTGCATTGAGGGCTATCTGAAAACGGCTGTGGCGCTGAAGTTGCCTGTGAATGTGGAGTTGGTGGCATGTGAAACCCGCATGTGGAGCATTCGTTTGTGTGGGATGCTCTACCAGGTTCATTCCTAGATAATGCACTCAAAGGGCACTAAGCATAGAGTGTGAAAACTGAGTTTCCTTGAGAGCTGCTTGGAAGCCTGATGGTGTGTGAAGTTAGTGAGCCAAATGGAGTTGTTCTCCCACAAGAACCACTCGGCTGATCCTTCTTCAATATGCCCTTCACCAACATGCAGTGTTTCCTTGATTGAATTAGCTCTCACACCAATATTTGCGTCTAGAGCCTTTGCATTAAGGGCTATCTGAAAACGGCTGTGGCGCTGAAGTTGCCTGTGAATGTGGAGTTGGTGGCATGTGAAACCCGCATGTGGAGCATTCGTTTGTGTGGGATGCTCTACCAGGTTCATTCCTAGATAATGCACTCAAAGGGCACTAAGCATAGAGTGTGAAAACTGAGTTTCCTTGAGAGCTGCTTGGAAGCCTGATGGTGTGTGAAGTTAGTGAGCCAAATGGAGTTGTTCTCCCACAAGAACCACTCGGCTGATCCTTCTTCAATATGCCCTTCACCAACATGCAGTGTTTCCTTGATTGAATTAGCTCTCACACCAATATTTGCGTCTAGAGCCTTTGCATTGAGGGCTATCTGAAAACGGCTGTGGTGCTGAAGTTGCCTGTGAATGTGGAGTTGGTGGCATGTGAAACCCGCATGCGGAGCATTCGTTTGTGTGGCATGCTCTACCAGGTTCATTCCTAGATAATGCACTCAAAGGGCACTAAGCATAGAGTGTGAAAACTGAGTTTCCTTGAGAGCTGCTTGGAAGCCTGATGGTGTGTGAAGTTAGTGAGCCAAATGGAGTTGTTCTCCCACAAGAACCACTCGGCTGATCCTTCTTCAATATGCCCTTCACCAACATGCAGTGTTTCCTTGATTGAATTAGCTCTCACACCAATATTTGCGTCTAGAGCCTTTGCATTGAGGGCTATCTGAAAACGGCTGTGGCGCTGAAGTTGCCTGTGAATGTGGAGTTGGTGGCATGTGAAACCCGCATGTGGAGCATTCGTTTGTGTGGGATGCTCTACCAGGTTCATTCCTAGATAATGCACTCAAAGGGCACTAAGCATAGAGTGTGAAAACTGAGTTTCCTTGAGAGCTGCTTGGAAGCCTGATGGTTTGTGAAGTTAGTGAGCCAAATGGCGTTGTTCTCCCACAAGAACCACTCGGCTGATCCTTCTTCAATATGCCCTTCACCAACATGCAGTGTTTCCTTGATTGAATTAGCTCTCACACCAATATTTGCGTCTAGAACCTTTGCATTGAGGGCTATCTGAAAAC
Organism: Ochotona princeps; assembly: GCF_030435755.1. Classification (NCBI taxonomy): domain Eukaryota; kingdom Metazoa; phylum Chordata; class Mammalia; order Lagomorpha; family Ochotonidae; genus Ochotona; species Ochotona princeps. The sequence goes on along the minus strand of NW_026699941.1, from coordinate 31,463 downwards.
GGCTGTGGCGCTGAAGTTGCCTGTGAATGTGGAGTTGGTGGCATGTGAAACCCGCATGTGCAGCATTCGTTTGTGTGGGATGCTCACCAAGCTTCATTTCAGTCCTAGCCACACAAAGAGCCCTAAGCATAGAGTGTGAAAACTGAGTTTCCTTGAGAGCTGCTTGGAAGCCTGATGGTGTGTGAAGTTAGTGAGCCAAATGGAGTTGTTCTCCCACAAGAACCACTCGGCTGATCCTTCTTCAATATGCCCTTCACCAACATGCAGTGTTTCCTTGATTGAATTAGCTCTCACACCAATATTTGCGTCTAGAGCCTTTGCATTGAGGGCTATCTGAAAACGGCTGTGGCGCTGAAGTTGCCTGTGAATGTGGAGTTGGTGGCATGTGAAACCCGCATGTGGAGCATTCGTTTGTGTGGGATCCTGACCAAGCTTCATTTCAGTCCTAGGTACAGAAAGGGCACTAAGCATAGAGTGTGAAAACTGAGTTTCCTTGAGAGCTGCTTGGAAGCCTGATGGTGTGTGAAGTTAGTGAGCCAAATGGAGTTGTTCTCCCACAAGAACCACTCGTCTGATCCTTCTTCAATATGCCCTTCACCAACATGCAGTGTTTCCTTGATTGAATTAGCTCTCACACCAATATTTGCGTCTAGAGCCTTCGCATTGAGGGCTATCTGAAAACGGCTGTGGCGCTGAAGTTGCCTGTGAATGTGGAGTTGGTGGCATGTGAAACCCGCATGTGTAGCATTCGTTTGTGTGGGATGCTCTACCAGCTTCATTTCAGTCCTAGGTACTCAAAGGGCACTAAGCATAGAGTGTGAAAACTGAGTTTCCTTGAGAGCTGCTTGGAAGCCTGATGGTGTGTGAAGTTAGTGAGCCAAATGGAGTTGTTCTCCCACAAGAACCACTCGGTTGATCCTTCTTCAATATGCCCTTCACCAACATGCAGTGTTTCCTTGATTGAATTAGCTCTCACACCAATATTTGCGTCTAGAGCCTTTGCATTGAGGGCTATCTGAAAATGGCTGTGGCGCTGAAGTTGCCTGTCAATGTGGAGTTGGTGGCATGTGAAACCCGCATGTGGAGCATTCGTTTGTGTGGGATGCTCTACCAGGTTCATTCCTAGATAATGCACTCAAAGGGCACTAAGCATAGAGTGTGAAAACTGAGTTTCCTTGAGAGCTGCTTGGAAGCCTGATGGTGTGTGAAGTTAGTGAGCCAAATGGAGTTGTTCTCCCACAAGAACCACTCGGCTGATCCTTCTTCAATATGCCCTTCACCAACATGCAGTGTTTCCTTGATTGAATTAGCTCTCACACCAATATTTGCGTCTAGAGCCTTTGCATTGAGGGCTATCTGAAAACGGCTGTGGCGCTGAAGTTGCCTGTGAATGTGGAGTTGGTGGCATGTGAAACCCGCATGTGGAGCATTCGTTTGTGTGGGATGCTCTACCAGGTTCATTCCTAGATAATGCACTCAAAGGGCACTAAGCATAGAGTGTGAAAACTGAGTTTCCTTGAGAGCTGCTTGGAAGCCTGATGGTGTGTGAAGTTAGTGAGCCAAATGGAGTTGTTCTCCCACAAGAACCACTCGGCTGATCCTTCTTCAATATGCCCTTCACCAACATGCAGTGTTTCCTTGATTGAAATAGCTCTCACACCAATATTTGCGTCTAGAGCCTTTGCATTGAGGGCTATCTGAAAACGGCTGTGGCGCTGAAGTTGCCTGTGAATGTGGAGTTGGTGGCATGTGAAACCCGCATGTGGAGCATTCGTTTGTGTGGGATGCTCTACCAGGTTCATTTCAGTCCTAGGTACTCAAAGGGCACTAAGCATAGAGTGTGAAAACTGAGTTTCCTTGAGAGCTGCTTGGAAGCCTGATGGTGTGTGAAGTTAGTGAGCCAAATGGAGTTGTTCTCCCACAAGAACCACTCGGCTGATCCTTCTTCAATATGCCCTTCACCAACATGCAGTGTTTCCTTGATTGAATTAGCTCTCACACCAATATTTGCGTCTAGAGCCTTTGCATTGAGGGCTATCTGAAAACGGCTGTGGCGCTGAAGTTGCCTGTGAATGTGGAGTTGGTGGCATGTGAAACCCGCATGTGGAGCATTCGTTTGTGTGGCATGCTCTACCAGGTTCATTCCTAGATAATGCACTCAAAGGGCACTAAGCATAGAGTGTGAAAATTGAGTTTCCTTGAGAGCTGCTTGGAAGCCTGATGGTGTGTGAAGTTAGTGAGCCAAATGGAGATGTTCTCCCACAAGAACCACTCGGCTGATCCTTCTTCAATATGCCCTTCACCAACATGCAGTGTTTCCTTGATTGAATTAGCTCTCACACCAATATTTGCGTCTAGAGCCTTTGCATTGAGGGCTATCTGAAAACGGCTGTGGCGCTGAAGTTGCCTGTGAATGTGGAGTTGGTGGCATGTGAAACCCGCATGTGGAGCATTCGTTTGTGTGGGATGCTGACCAAGCTTCATTTCAGTCCTAGGTACAGAAAGGGCACTAAGCATAGAGTGTGAAAACTGAGTTTCCTTGAGAGCTGCTTGGAAGCCTGATGGTGTGTGAAGTTAGTGAGCCAAATGGAGTTGTTCTCCCACAAGAACCACTCGGTTGATCTTTCTTCAATATGCCCTTCACCAACATGCAGTGTTTCCTTGATTGAATTAGCTCTCACACCAATATTTGCGTCTAGAGCCTTCGCATTGAGGGCTATCTGAAAACGGCTGTGGCGCTGAAGTTGCCTGTCAATGTGGAGTTGGTGGCATGTGAAACCCGCATGTGGAGCATTCGTTTGTGTGGGATGCTCTACCAGCTTCATTTCAGTCCTAGGTACTCAAAGGGCACTAAGCATAGAGTGTGAAAACTGAGTTTCCTTGAGAGCTGCTTGGAAGCCTGATGGTGTGTGAAGTTAGTGAGCCAAATGGAGTTGTTCTCCCACAAGAACCACTCGGTTGATCCTTCTTCAATATGCCCTTCACCAACATGCAGTGTTTCCTTGATTGAATTAGCTCTCACACCAATATTTGCGTCTAGAGCCTTTGCATTGAGGGCTATCTGAAAATGGTTGTGGCGCTGAAGTTGCCTGAGAATGTGGAGTTGGTGGCATGTGAAACCCGCATGTGGAGCATTCGTTTGTGTGGGATGCTCTACCAGGTTCATTCCTAGATAATGCACTCAAAGGGCACTAAGCATAGAGTGTGAAAACTGAGTTTCCTTGAGAGCTGCTTGGAAGCCTGATGGTGTGTGAAGTTAGTGAGCCAAATGGAGTTGTTCTCCCACAAGAACCACTCGGCTGATCCTTCTTCAATATGCCCTTCACCAACATGCAGTGTTTCCTTGATTGAATTAGCTCTCACACCAATATTTGCGTCTAGAGCCTTTGCATTGAGGGCTATCTGAAAATGGCTGTGGCGCTGAAGTTGCCTGTGAATGTGGAGTTGGTGGCATGTGAAACCCGCATGTGGAGCATTCGTTTGTGTGGGATGCTCTACCAGGTTCATTCCTAGATAATGCACTCAAAGGGCACTAAGCATAGAGTGTGAAAACTGAGTTTCCTTGAGAGCTGCTTGGAAGCCTGATGGTGTGTGAAGTTAGTGAGCCAAATGGAGTTGTTCTCCCACAAGAACCACTCGGCTGATCCTTCTTCAATATGCCCTTCACCAACATGCAGTGTTTCCTTGATTGAAATAGCTCTCACACCAATATTTGCGTCTAGAGCCTTTGCATTGAGGGCTATCTGAAAACGGCTGTGGCGCTGAAGTTGCCTGTGAATGTGGAGTTGGTGGCATGTGAAACCCGCATGTGGAGCATTCGTTTGTGTGGGATGCTCTACCAGGTTCATTTCAGTCCTAGGTACTCAAAGGGCACTAAGCATAGAGTGTGAAAACTGAGTTTCCTTGAGAGCTGCTTGGAAGCCTGATGGTGTGTGAAGTTAGTGAGCCAAATGGAGTTGTTCTCCCACAAGAACCACTCGGCTGATCCTTCTTCAATATGCCCTTCACCAACATGCAGTGTTTCCTTGATTGAATTAGCTCTCACACCAATATTTGCGTCTAGAGCCTTTGCATTGAGGGCTATCTGAAAACGGCTGTGGCGCTGAAGTTGCCTGTGAATGTGGAGTTGGTGGCATGTGAAACCCGCATGTGGAGCATTCGTTTGTGTGGGATGCTCTACCAGGTTCATTCCTAGATAATGCACTCAAAGGGCACTAAGCATAGAGTGTGAAAATTGAGTTTCCTTGAGAGCTGCTTGGAAGCCTGATGGGGTGTGAAGTTAGTGAGCCAAATGGAGATGTTCTCCCACAAGAACCACTCGGCTGATCCTTCTTCAATATGCCCTTCACCAACATGCAGTGTTTCCTTGATTGAATTAGCTCTCACACCAATATTTGCGTCTAGAGCCTTTGCATTGAGGGCTATCTGAAAACGGCTGAGGCGCTGAAGTTGCCTGTGAATGTGGAGTTGGTGGCATGTGAAACCCGCATGTGGAGCATTCGTTTGTGTGGGATGCTCTACCAGGTTCATTCCTAGATAATGCACTCAAAGGGCACTAAGCATAGAGTGTGAAAACTGAGTTTCCTTGAGAGCTGCTTGGAAGCCTGATGGTGTGTGAAGTTAGTGAGCCAAATGGAGTTGTTCTCCCACAAGAACCACTCGGCTGATCCTTCTTCAATATGCCCTTCACCAACATGCAGTGTTTCCTTGATTGAATTAGCTCTCACACCAATATTTGCGTCTAGAGCCTTTGCATTGAGGGCTATCTGAAAACGGCTGTGGCGCTGAAGTTGCCTGTGAATGTGGAGTTGGTGGCATGTGAAACCCGCATGTGGAGCATTCGTTTGTGTGGGATGCTCTACCAGCTTCATTTCAGTCCTAGGTACTCAAAGGGCACTAAGCATAGAGTGTGAAAACTGAGTTTCCTTGAGAGCTGCTTGGAAGCCTGATGGTGTGTGAAGTTAGTGAGCCAAATGGAGTTGTTCTCCCACAAGAACCACTTGGCTGATCCTTCTTCAATATGCCCTTCACCAACATGCAGTGTTTCCTTGATTGAATTAGCTCTCACACAAATATTTGCGTCTAGAGCCTTTGCATTGAGGGCTATCTGAAAACGGCTGTGGCGCTGAATTTGCCTGTGAATGTGGAGTTGGTGGCATGTGCAACCCGCATGTGGAGCATTCGTTTGTGTGGCATGCTCTACCAGGTTCATTCCTAGATAATGCACTCAAAGGGCACTAAACATAGAGTGTGAAAACTGAGTTTCCTTGAGAGCTGCTTGGAAGCCTGATGGTGTGTGAAGTTAGTGAGCCAAATGGAGTTGTTCTCCCACAAGAACCACTCGGCTTATCCTTCTTCAATATGCCCTTCACCAACATGCAGTGTTTCCTTGATTGAATTAGCTCTCACACCAATATTTGCGTCTAGAGCCTTTGCATTGAGGGCTATCTGAAAACGGCTGTGGCGCTGAAGTTGCCTGTGAATGTGGAGTTGGTGGCATGTGAAACACGCATGTGGAGCATTCGTTTGTGTGGGATGCTCTCCAAGCTTCATCTCATTCCTAGGCACACAAAGGGCACTAAGCATAGTGTGTGAAAACTGAGTTTCCTTGAGAGCTGCTTGGAAGCCTGATGGTGTGTGAAGTTAGTGAGCCAAATGGAGTTGTTCTCCCACAAGAACCACTCGGCTGATCCTTCTTCAATATGCCCTTCACCAACATGCAGTGTTTCCTTGATTGAATTAGCTCTCACACCAATATTTGCGTCTAGAGCCTTTGCATTGAGGGCTATCTGAAAACGGCTGTGGCGCTGAAGTTGCCTGTGAATGTGGAGTTGGTGGCATGTGAAACCCGCATGTGGAGCATTCGTTTGTGTGGGATGCTCTACCAGGATCATTTCAGTCCTAGCCATACAAAGGGCACTAAGCATAGAGTGTGAAAACTGAGTTTCCTTGAGAGCTGCTTGGAAGCCTGATGGTGTGTGAAGTTAGTGAGCCAAATGGAGTTGTTCTCCCACAAGAACCACTTGGCTGATCCTTCTTCAATATGCCCTTCACCAACATGCAGTGTTTCCTTGATTGAATTAGCTCTCACACCAATATTTGCGTCTAGAGCCTTTGCATTGAGGGCTATCTGAAAACGGCTGTGGCGCTGAATTTGCCTGTGAATGTGGAGTTGGTGGCATGTGCAACCCGCATGTGGAGCATTCGTTTGTGTGGCATGCTCTACCAGGTTCATTCCTAGATAATGCACTCAAAGGGCACTAAACATAGAGTGTGAAAACTGAGTTTCCTTAAGAGCTGCTTGGAAGCCTGATGGTGTGTGAAGTTAGTGAGCCAAATGGAGTTGTTCTCCCACAAGAACCACTCGGCTGATCCTTCTTCAATATGCCCTTCACCAACATGCAGTGTTTCCTTGATTGAATTAGCTCTCACACCAATATGTGCGTCTAGAGCCTTTGCATTGTGGGCTATCTGAAAACGGCTGTGGCGCTGAAGTTGCCTGTGAATGTGGAGTTGGTGGCATGTGAAACCCGCATGTGGAGCATTCGTTTGTGTGGGATGCTCTACCAGGTTCATTCCTAGATAATGCACTCAAAGGGCACTAAACATAGAGTGTGAAAACTGAGTTTCCTTGAGAGCTGCTTGGAAGCCTGATGGTGTGTGAAGTTAGTGAGCCAAATGGAGTTGTTCTCCCACAAGAACCACTCGGCTGATCCTTCTTCAATATGCCCTTCACCAACATGCAGTGTTTCCTTGATTGAATTAGCTCTCACACCAATATTTGAGTCTAGAGCCTTTGCATTGAGGGCTATCTGAAAACGGCTTTGGCACTGAAGTTGCCTGTGAATGTGGAGTTGGTGGCATGTGAAACCCGCATGTGGAGCATTCGTTTGTGTGGGATGCTCTACCAGGTTCATTCCTAGATAATGCACTCAAAGGGCACTAAGCATAGAGTGTGAAAACTGAGTTTCCGTGAGAGCTGCTTGGAAGCCTGATGGTGTGTGAAGTTAGTGAGCCAAATGGAGTTGTTCTCCCACAAGAACCACTCGGCTGATCCTTCTTCAATATGCCCTTCACCAACATGCAGTGTTTCCTTGATTGAATTAGCTCTCACACCAATATTTGCGTCTAGAGCCTTTGCATTGAGGGCTATCTGAAAACGGCTGTGGCGCTGAAGTTGCCTGAGAATGTGGAGTTGGTGGCATGTGAAACCCGCATGTGGAGCATTCGTTTGTGTCGGATGCTCTACCAGGTTCATTCCTAGATAATGCACTCAAAGGGCACTAAGCATAGAGTGTGAAAACTGAGTTTCCTTGAGAGCTGCTTGAAGCCTGATGGTGTGTGAAGTTAGTGAGCCAAATGGAGTTGTTCTCCCACAAGAACCACTCGGCTGATCCTTCTTCAATATGCCCTTCACCAACATGCAGTGTTTCCTTGATTGAATTAGCTCTCACACCAATATTTGCGTCTAGAGCCTTTGCATTGAGGGCTATCTGAAAACGGCTGTGGCGCTGAAGTTGCCTGTGAATGTGGAGTTGGTGGCATGTGAAACCCGCATGTGGAGCATTCGTTTGTGTGGGATGCTCTACCAGCTTCATTTCAGTCCTAGGTACTCAAAGGGCACTAAGCATAGAGTGTGAAAACTGAGTTTCCTTGAGAGCTGCTTGGAAACCTGATGGTGTGTGAAGTTAGTGAGCCAAATGGAGTTGTTCTCCCACAAGAACCACTCGGTTGATCCTTCTTCAATATGCCCTTCACCAACATGCAGTGTTTCCTTGATTGAATTAGCTCTCACACCAATATTTGCGTCTAGAGCCTTTGCATTGAGGGCTATCTGAAAACGGCTGTGGCGCTGAAGTTGCCTGTGAAGGTGGAGTTGGTGGCATGTGAAACCCGCATGTGGAGCATTCGTTTGTGTGGGATGCTCTACCAGGTTCATTCCTAGATAATGCACTCAAAGGGCACTAAGCATAGAGTGTGAAAACTGAGTTTCCTTGAGAGCTGCTTGGAAGTCTGATGGTGTGTGAAGTTAGTGAGCCAAATGGAGTTGTTCTCCCACAAGAACCACTCGGCTGATCCTTCTTCAATATGCCCTTCACCAACATGCAGTGTTTCCTTGATTGAATTAGCTCTCACACCAATATTTGCGTCTAGAGCCTTTGCATTGAGGGCTATCTGAAAACGGCTGTGGCGCTGAAGTTGCCTGTGAAGGTGGAGTTGGTGGCATGTGAAACCCGCATGTGGAGCATTCGTTTGTGTGGGATGCTCTACCAGGTTCATTCCTAGATAATGCACTCAAAGGGCACTAAGCATAGAGTGTGAAAACTGAGTTTCCTTGAGAGCTGCTTGGAAGTCTGATGGTGTGTGAAGTTAGTGAGCCAAATGGAGTTGTTCTCCCACAAGAACCACTCGGCTGATCCTTCTTCAATATGCCCTTCACCAACATGCAGTGTTTCCTTGATTGAATTAGCTCTCACACCAATATTTGCGTCTAGAGCCTTTGCATTGAGGGCTATCTGAAAACGGCTGTGGCGCTGAAGTTGCCTGTGAATGTGGAGTTGGTGGCATGTGAAACCCGCATGTGGAGCATTCGTTTGTGTGGGATGCTCTACCAGGTTCATTTCAGTCCTAGGTACTCAAAGGGCACTAAGCATAGAGTGTGAAAACTGAGTTTCCTTGAGAGCTGCTTGGAAGCCTGATGGTGTGTGAAGTTAGTGAGCCAAATGGAGTTGTTCTCCCACAAGAACCACTCGGCTGATCCTTCTTCAATATGCCCTTCACCAACATGCAGTGTTTCCTTGATTGAATTAGCTCTCACACCAATATTTGCGTCTAGAGCCTTTGCATTGAGGGCTATCTGAAAATGGCTGTGGCGCTGAAGTTGCCTGAGAATGTGGAGTTGGTGGCATGTGAAACCCGCATGTGGAGCATTCGTTTGTGTGGGATGCTCTACCAGGTTCATTTCAGTCCTAGGTACTCAAAGGGCACTAAGCATAGAGTGTGAAAACTGAGTTTCCTTGAGAGCTGCTTGGAAGCCTGATGGTGTGTGAAGTTAGTGAGCCAAATGGAGTTGTTCTCCCACAAGAACCACTCGGCTGATCCTTCTTCAATATGCCCTTCATCAACATGCAGTGTTTCCTTGATTGAATTAGCTCTCACACCAATATTTGCGTCTAGAGCCTTTGCATTGAGGGCTATCTGAAAACGGCTGTGGCGCTGAAGTTGCCTGTGAATGTGGAGTTGGTGGCATGTGAAACCCGCATGTGGAGCATTCGTTTGTGTGGGATGCTCTACCAGGTTCATTCCTAGATAATGCACTCAAAGGGCACTAAGCATAGAGTGTGAAAACTGAGTTTCCTTGAGAGCTGCTTGGAAGTCTGATGGTGTGTGAAGTTAGTGAGCCAAATGGAGTTGTTCTCCCACAAGAACCACTCGGCTGATCCTTCTTCAATATGCCCTTCACCAACATGCAGTGTTTCCTTGATTGAATTAGCTCTCACACCAATATTTGCGTCTAGAGCCTTTGCATTGAGGGCTATCTGAAAACGGCTGTGGCGCTGAAGTTGCCTGTGAATGTGGAGTTGGTGGCATGTGAAACCCGCATGTGGAGCATTCGTTTGTGTGGGATGCTCTACCAGGTTCATTTCAGTCCTAGGTACTCAAAGGGCACTAAGCATAGAGTGTGAAAACTGAGTTTCCTTGAGAGCTGCTTGGAAGCCTGATGGTGTGTGAAGTTAGTGAGCCAAATGGAGTTGTTCTCCCACAAGAACCACTCGGCTGATCCTTCTTCAATATGCCCTTCACCAACATGCAGTGTTTCCTTGATTGAATTAGCTCTCACACCAATATTTGCGTCTAGAGCCTTTGCATTGAGGGCTATCTGAAAACGGCTGTGGCGCTGAAGTTGCCTGTGAATGTGGAGTTGGTGGCATGTGAAACCCGCATGTGGAGCATTCGTTTGTGTGGCATGCTCTACCAGGTTCATTCCTAGATAATGCACTCAAAGGGCACTAAGCATAGAGTGTGAAAATTGAGTTTCCTTGAGAGCTGCTTGGAAGCCTGATGGTGTGTGAAGTTAGTGAGCCAAATGGAGATGTTCTCCCACAAGAACCACTCGGCTGATCCTTCTTCAATATGCCCTTCACCAACATGCAGTGTTTCCTTGATTGAATTAGCTCTCACACCAATATTTGAGTCTAGAGCCTTTGCATTGAGGGCTATCTGAAAACGGCTGTGGCGCTGAAGTTGCCTGTGAATGTGGAGTTGGTGGCATGTGAAACCCGCATGTGGAGCATTCGTTTGTGTGGGATGCTCTACCAGGTTCATTCCTAGATAATGCACTCAAAGGGCACTAAGCATAGAGTGTGAAAACTGAGTTTCCTTGAGAGCTGCTTGGAAGCCTGATGGTGTGTGAAGTTAGTGAGCCAAATGGAGTTGTTCTCCCACAAGAACCACTCGGCTGATCCTTCTTCAATATGCCCTTCACCAACATGCAGTGTTTCCTTGATTGAATTAGCTCTCACACCAATATTTGCGTCTAGAGCCTTTGCATTGAGGGCTATCTGAAAACGGCTGTGGCGCTGAAGTTGCCTGTGAATGTGGAGTTGGTGGCATGTGAAACCCGCATGTGGAGCATTCGTTTGTGTGGGATGCTCTACCAGGTTCATTCCTAGATAATGCACTCAAAGGGCACTAAGCATAGAGTGTGAAAACTGAGTTTCCTTGAGAGCTGCTTGGAAGCCTGATGGTGTGTGAAGTTAGTGAGCCAAATGGAGTTGTTCTCCCACAAGAACCACTCGGCTGATCCTTCTTCAATATGCCCTTCGCCAACATGCAGTGTTTCCTTGATTGAATTAGCTCTCACACCAATATTTGCGTCTAGAGCCTTTGCATTGAGGGCTATCTGAAAACGGCTGTGGCGCTGAATTTGCCTGTGAATGTGGAGTTGGTGGCATGTGCAACCCGCATGTGGAGCATTCGTTTGTGTGGGATGCTCTACCAGGTTCATTCCTAGATAATGCACTCAAAGGGGACTAAACATAGAGTGTGAAAACTGAGTTTCCTTGAGAGCTGCTTGGAAGCCTGATGGTGTGTGAAGTTAGTGAGCCAAATGGAGTTGTTCTCCCACAAGAACCACTCGGCTTATCCTTCTTCAATATGCCCTTCACCAACATGCAGTGTTTCCTTGATTGAATTAGCTCTCACACCAATATTTGCGTCTAGAGCCTTTGCATTGAGGGCTATCTGAAAACGGCTGTGGCGCTGAAGTTGCCTGTGAATGTGGAGTTGGTGGCATGTGAAACCCGCATGTGGAGCATTCGTTTGTGTGGGATGCTGACCAAGCTTCATCTCATTCCTAGGCACACAAAGGGCACTAAGCATAGTGTGTGAAAACTGAGTTTCCTTGAGAGCTGCTTGGAAGCCTGATGGTGTGTGAAGTTAGTGAGCCAAATGGAGTTGTTCTCCCACAAGAACCACTCGGCTGATCCTTCTTCAATATGCCCTTCACCAACATGCAGTGTTTCCTTGATTGAATTAGCTCTCACACCAATATTTGCGTCTAGAGCCTTTGCATTGAGGGCTATCTGAAAACGGCTGTGGCGCTGAAGTTGCCTGTGAATGTGGAGTTGGTGGCATGTGAAACCCGCATGTGGAGCATTCGTTTGTGTGGGATGCTCTACCAGGTTCATTCCTAGATAATGCACTCAAAGGGCACTAAACATAGAGTGTGAAAACTGAGTTTCCTTGAGAGCTGTTTGGAAGCCTGATGGTGTGTGAAGTTAGTGAGCCAAATGGAGTTGTTCTCCCACAAGAACCACTCGGCTGATCCTTCTTCAATATGCCCTTCACCAACATGCAGTGTTTCCTTGATTGAATTAGCTCTCACACCAATATTTGCGTCTAGAGCCTTTGCATTGAGGGCTATCTGAAAACGGCTGTGGCGCTGAAGTTGCCTGTGAATGTGGAGTTGGTGGCATGTGAAACCCGCATGTGGAGCATTCGTTTGTGTGGGATGCTCTACCAGGTTCATTCCTAGATAATGCACTCAAAGGGCACTAAGCATAGAGTGTGAAAACTGAGTTTCCTTGAGAGCTGCTTGGAAGCCTGATGGTGTGTGAAGTTAGTGAGCCAAATGGAGTTGTTCTCCCACAAGAACCACTCGGCTGATCCTTCTTCAATATGCCCTTCACCAACATGCAGTGTTTCCTTGATTGAATTAGCTCTCACACCAATATTTGCGTCTAGAGCCTTTGCATTGAGGGCTATCTGAAAACGGCTGTGGCGCTGAAGTTGCCTGTGAATGTGGAGTTGGTGGCATGTGAAACCCGCATGTGGAGCATTCGTTTGTGTGGGATGCTCTACCAGGTTCATTCCTAGATAATGCACTCAAAGGGCACTAAGCATAGAGTGTGAAAACTGAGTTTCCTTGAGAGCTGCTTGGAAGTCTGATGGTGTGTGAAGTTAGTGAGCCAAATGGAGTTGTTCTCCCACAAGAACCACTCGGCTGATCCTTCTTCAATATGCCCTTCACCAACATGCAGTGTTTCCTTGATTGAATTAGCTCTCACACCAATATTTGCGTCTAGAGCCTTTGCATTGAGGGCTATCTGAAAACGGCTGTGGCGCTGAAGTTGCCTGTGAATGTGGAGTTGGTGGCATGTGAAACCCGCATGTGGAGCATTCGTTTGTGTGGGATGCTCTACCAGGTTCATTTCAGTCCTAGGTACTCAAAGGGCACTAAGCATAGAGTGTGAAAACTGAGTTTCCTTGAGAGCTGCTTGGAAGCCTGATGGTGTGTGAAGTTAGTGAGCCAAATGGAGTTGTTCTCCCACAAGAACCACTCGGCTGATCCTTCTTCAATATGCCCTTCACCAACATGCAGTGTTTCCTTGATTGAATTAGCTCTCACACCAATATTTGCGTCTAGAGCCTTTGCATTGAGGGCTATCTGAAAACGGCTGTGGCGCTGAAGTTGCCTGTGAATGTGGAGTTGGTGGCATGTGAAACCCGCATGTGGAGCATTCGTTTGTGTGGCATGCTCTACCAGGTTCATTCCTAGATAATGCACTCAAAGGGCACTAAGCATAGAGTGTGAAAATTGAGTTTCCTTGAGAGCTGCTTGGAAGCCTGATGGTGTGTGAAGTTAGTGAGCCAAATGGAGATGTTCTCCCACAAGAACCACTCGGCTGATCCTTCTTCAATATGCCCTTCACCAACATGCAGTGTTTCCTTGATTGAATTAGCTCTCACACCAATATTTGAGTCTAGAGCCTTTGCATTGAGGGCTATCTGAAAACGGCTGTGGCGCTGAAGTTGCCTGTGAATGTGGAGTTGGTGGCATGTGAAACCCGCATGTGGAGCATTCGTTTGTGTGGGATGCTCTACCAGGTTCATTCCTAGATAATGCACTCAAAGGGCACTAAGCATAGAGTGTGAAAACTGAGTTTCCTTGAGAGCTGCTTGGAAGCCTGATGGTGTGTGAAGTTAGTGAGCCAAATGGAGTTGTTCTCCCACAAGAACCACTCGGCAGATCCTTCTTCAATATGCCCTTCACCAACATGCAGTGTTTCCTTGATTGAATTAGCTCTCACACCAATATTTGCGTCTAGAGCCTTTGCATTGAGGGCTATCTGAAAACGGCTGTGGCGCTGAAGTTGCCTGTGAATGTGGAGTTGGTGGCATGTGAAACCCGCATGTGGAGCATTCGTTTGTGTGGGATGCTCTACCAGGTTCATTCCTAGATAATGCACTCAAAGGGCACTAAGCATAGAGTGTGAAAACTGAGTTTCCTTGAGAGCTGCTTGGAAGCCTGATGGTGTGTGAAGTTAGTGAGCCAAATGGAGTTGTTCTCCCACAAGAACCACTCGGCTGATCCTTCTTCAATATGCCCTTCACCAACATGCAGTGTTTCCTTGATTGAATTAGCTCTCACACCAATATTTGCGTCTAGAGCCTTTGCATTGAGGGCTATCTGAAAACGGCTGTGGCGCTGAAGTTGCCTGTGAATGTGGAGTTGGTGGCATGTGAAACCCGCATGTGGAGCATTCGTTTGTGTGGGATGCTCTACCAGGTTCATTCCTAGATAATGCACTCAAAGGGCACTAAGCATAGAGTGTGAAAACTGAGTTTCCTTGAGAGCTGCTTGGAAGCCTGATGGTGTGTGAAGTTAGTGAGCCAAATGGAGTTGTTCTCCCATAAGAACCACTCGGCTGATCCTTCTTCAATATGCCCTTCGCCAACATGCAGTGTTTCCTTGATTGAATTAGCTCTCACACCAATATTTGCGTCTAGAGCCTTTGCATTGAGGGCTATCTGAAAACGGCTGTGGCGCTGAAGTTGCCTGTGAATGTGGAGTTGGTGGCATGTGAAACCCGCATGTGGAGCATTCGTTTGTGTGGGATGCTCTACCAGGATCATTTCAGTCCTAGCCATACAAAGGGCACTAAGCATAGAGTGTGAAAACTGAGTTTCCTTGAGAGCTGCTTGGAAGCCTGATGGTGTGTGAAGTTAGTGAGCCAAATGGAGTTGTTCTCCCACAAGAACCACTTGGCTGATCCTTCTTCAATATGCCCTTCACCAACATGCAGTGTTTCCTTGATTGAATTAGCTCTCACACAAATATTTGCGTCTAGAGCCTTTGCATTGAGGGCTATCTGAAAACGGCTGTGGCGCTGAATTTGCCTGTGAATGTGGAGTTGGTGGCATGTGCAACCCGCATGTGGAGCATTCGTTTGTGTGGGATGCTCTACCAGGTTCATTCCTAGATAATGCACTCAAAGGGCACTAAACATAGAGTGTGAAAACTGAGTTTCCTTGAGAGCTGCTTGGAAGCCTGATGGTGTGTGAAGTTAGTGAGCCAAATGGAGTTGTTCTCCCACAAGAACCACTCGGCTTATCCTTCTTCAATATGCCCTTCACCAACATGCAGTGTTTCCTTGATTGAATTAGCTCTCACACCAATATTTGCGTCTAGAGCCTTTGCATTGAGGGCTATCTGAAAACGGCTGTGGCGCTGAAGTTGCCTGTGAATGTGGAGTTGGTGGCATGTGAAACCCGCATGTGGAGCATTCGTTTGTGTGGGATGCTGACCAAGCTTCATCTCATTCCTAGGCACACAAAGGGCACTAAGCATAGTGTGTGAAAACTGAGTTTCCTTGAGAGCTGCTTGGAAGCCTGATGGTGTGTGAAGTTAGTGAGCCAAATGGAGTTGTTCTCCCACAAGAACCACTCGGCTGATCCTTCTTCAATATGCCCTTCACCAACATGCAGTGTTTCCTTGATTGAATTAGCTCTCACACCAATATTTGCGTCTAGAGCCTTTGCATTGAGGGCTATCTGAAAACGGCTGTGGCGCTGAAGTTGCCTGTGAATGTGGAGTTGGTGGCATGTGAAACCCGCATGTGGAGCATTCGTTTGTGTGGGATGCTCTACCAGGTTCATTCCTAGATAATGCACTCAAAGGGCACTAAACATAGAGTGTGAAAACTGAGTTTCCTTGAGAGCTGCTTGGAAGCCTGATGGTGTGTGAAGTTAGTGAGCCAAATGGAGTTGTTCTCCCACAAGAACCACTCGGCTGATCCTTCTTCAATATGCCCTTCACCAACATGCAGTGTTTCCTTGATTGAATTAGCTCTCACACCAATATTTGCGTCTAGAGCCTTTGCATTGAGGGCTATCTGAAAACGGCTGTGGCGCTGAAGTTGCCTGTGAATGTGGAGTTGGTGGCATGTGAAACCCGCATGTGGAGCATTCGTTTGTGTGGGATGCTCTACCAGGTTCATTCCTAGATAATGCACTCAAAGGGCACTAAGCATAGAGTGTGAAAACTGAGTTTCCTTGAGAGCTGCTTGGAAGCCTGATGGTGTGTGAAGTTAGTGAGCCAAATGGAGTTGTTCTCCCACAAGAACCACTCGGCTGATCCTTCTTCAATATGCCCTTCACCAACATGCAGTGTTTCCTTGATTGAATTAGCTCTCACACCAATATTTGCGTCTAGAGCCTTTGCATTGAGGGCTATCTGAAAACGGCTGTGGCGCTGAAGTTGCCTGTGAATGTGGAGTTGGTGGCATGTGAAACCCGCATGTGGAGCATTCGTTTGTGTGGGATGCTCTACCAGGTTCATTTCAGTCCTAGGTACTCAAAGGGCACTAAGCATAGAGTGTGAAAACTGAGTTTCCTTGAGAGCTGCTTGGAAGCCTGATGGTGTGTGAAGTTAGTGAGCCAAATGGAGTTGTTCTCCCACAAGAACCACTCGGCTGATCCTTCTTCAATATGCCCTTCACCAACATGCAGTGTTTCCTTGATTGAATTAGCTCTCACACCAATATGTGCGTCTAGAGCCTTTGCATTGTGGGCTATCTGAAAACGGCTGTGGCGCTGAAGTTGCCTGTGAATGTGGAGTTGGTGGCATGTGAAACCCGCATGTGGAGCATTCGTTTGTGTGGGATGCTCTACCAGGTTCATTCCTAGATAATGCACTCAAAGGGCACTAAGCATAGAGTGTGAAAACTGAGTTTCCTTGAGAGCTGCTTGGAAGCCTGATGGTGTGTGAAGTTAGTGAGCCAAATGGAGTTGTTCTCCCACAAGAACCACTCGGCTGATCCTTCTTCAATATGCCCTTCACCAACATGCAGTGTTTCCTTGATTGAATTAGCTCTCACACCAATATTTGAGTCTAGAGCCTTTGCATTGAGGGCTATCTGAAAACGGCTTTGGCACTGAAGTTGCCTGTGAATGTGGAGTTGGTGGCATGTGAAACCCGCATGTGGAGCATTCGTTTGTGTGGGATGCTCTACCAGGTTCATTCCTAGATAATGCACTCAAAGGGCACTAAGCATAGAGTGTAAAAACTGAGTTTCCTTGAGAGCTGCTTGGAAGCCTGATGGTGTGTGAAGTTAGTGAGCCAAATGGAGTTGTTCTCCCACAAGAACCACTCGGCTGATCCTTCTTCAATATGCCCTTCACCAACATGCAGTGTTTCCTTGATTGAATTAGCTCTCACACCAATATTTGCGTCTAGAGCCTTTGCATTGAGGGCTATCTGAAAACGGCTGTGGCGCTGAAGTTGCCTGTGAATGTGGAGTTGGTGGCATGTGAAACCCGCATGTGGAGCATTCGTTTGTGTGGGATGCTCTACCAGGTTCATTCCTAGATAATGCACTCAAAGGGCACTAAGCATAGAGTGTGAAAACTGAGTTTCCTTGAGAGCTGCTTGGAAGCCTGATGGTGTGTGAAGTTAGTGAGCCAAATGGAGTTGTTCTCCCACAAGAACCACTCGGCTGATCCTTCTTCAATATGCCCTTCACCAACATGCAGTGTTTCCTTGATTGAATTAGCTCTCACACCAATATTTGCGTCTAGAGCCTTTGCATTGAGGGCTATCTGAAAACGGCTGTGGCGCTGAAGTTGCCTGTGAATGTGGAGTTGGTGGCATGTGAAACCCGCATGTGGAGCATTCGTTTGTGTGGGATGCTCTACCAGGTTCATTCCTAGATAATGCACTCAAAGGGCACTAAGCATAGAGTGTGAAAACTGAGTTTCCTTGAGAGCTGCTTGGAAGCCTGATGGTGTGTGAAGTTAGTGAGCCAAATGGAGTTGTTCTCCCACAAGAACCACTCGGCTGATCCTTCTTCAATATGCCCTTCGCCAACATGCAGTGTTTCCTTGATTGAATTAGCTCTCACACCAATATTTGCGTCTAGCGCCTTTGCATTGAGGGCTATCTGAAAACGGCTGTGGCGCTGAAGTTGCCTGTGAATGTGGAGTTGGTGGCATGTGAAACCCGCATGTGGAGCATTCGTTTGTGTGGGATGCTCTACCAGGATCATTTCAGTCCTAGCCATACAAAGGGCACTAAGCATAGAGTGTGAAAACTGAGTTTCCTTGAGAGCTGCTTGGAAGCTGATGGTGTGTGAAGTTAGTGAGCCAAATGGAGTTGTTCTCCCACAAGAACCACTTGGCTGATCCTTCTTCAATATGCCCTTCACCAACATGCAGTGTTTCCTTGATTGAATTAGCTCTCACACAAATATTTGCGTCTAGAGCCTTTGCATTGAGGGCTATCTGAAAACGGCTGTGGCGCTGAATTTGCCTGTGAATGTGGAGTTGGTGGCATGTGCAACCCGCATGTGGAGCATTCGTTTGTGTGGGATGCTCTACCAGGTTCATTCCTAGATAATGCACTCAAAGGGCACTAAACATAGAGTGTGAAAACTGAGTTTCCTTGAGAGCTGCTTGGAAGCCTGATGGTGTGTGAAGTTAGTGAGCCAAATGGAGTTGTTCTCCCACAAGAACCACTCGGCTTATCCTTCTTCAATATGCCCTTCACCAACATGCAGTGTTTCCTTGATTGAATTAGCTCTCACACCAATATTTGCGTCTAGAGCCTTTGCATTGAGGGCTATCTGAAAACGGCTGTGGCGCTGAAGTTGCCTGTGAATGTGGAGTTGGTGGCATGTGAAACCCGCATGTGGAGCATTCGTTTGTGTGGGATGCTGGACCAAGCTTCATCTCATTCCTAGGCACACAAAGGGCACTAAGCATAGTGTGTGAAAACTGAGTTTCCTTGAGAGCTGCTTGGAAGCCTGATGGTGTGTGAAGTTAGTGAGCCAAATGGAGTTGTTCTCCCACAAGAACCACTCGGCTGATCCTTCTTCAATATGCCCTTCACCAACATGCAGTGTTTCCTTGATTGAATTAGCTCTCACACCAATATTTGCGTCTAGAGCCTTTGCATTGAGGGCTATCTGAAAACGGCTGTGGCGCTGAAGTTGCCTGTGAATGTGGAGTTGGTGGCATGTGAAACCCGCATGTGGAGCATTCGTTTGTGTGGGATGCTCTACCAGGTTCATTCCTAGATAATGCACTCAAAGGGCACTAAACATAGAGTGTGAAAACTGAGTTACCTTGAGAGCTGTTTGGAAGCCTGATGGTGTGTGAAGTTAGTGAGCCAAATGGAGTTGTTCTCCCACAAGAACCACTCGGCTGATCCTTCTTCAATATGCCCTTCACCAACATGCAGTGTTTCCTTGATTGAATTAGCTCTCACACCAATATTTGCGTCTAGAGCCTTTGCATTGAGGGCTATCTGAAAACGGCTGTGGCGCTGAAGTTGCCTGTGAATGTGGAGTTGGTGGCATGTGAAACCCGCATGTGGAGCATTCGTTTGTGTGGGATGCTCTACCAGGTTCATTTCAGTCCTAGGTACTCAAAGGGCACTAAGCATAGAGTGTGAAAACTGAGTTTCCTTGAGAGCTGCTTGGAAGCCTGATGGTGTGTGAAGTTAGTGAGCCAAATGGAGTTGTTCTCCCACAAGAACCACTCGGCTGATCCTTCTTCAATATGCCCTTCACCAACATGCAGTGTTTCCTTGATTGAATTAGCTCTCACACCAATATGTGCGTCTAGAGCCTTTGCATTGTGGGCTATCTGAAAACGGCTGTGGCGCTGAAGTTGCCTGTGAATGTGGAGTTGGTGGCATGTGAAACCCGCATGTGGAGCATTCGTTTGTGTGGGATGCTCTACCAGGTTCATTCCTAGTTAATGCACTCAAAGGGCACTAAACATAGAGTGTGAAAACTGAGTTTCCTTGAGAGCTGCTTGGAAGCCTGATGGTGTGTGAAGTTAGTGAGCCAAATGGAGTTGTTCTCCCACAAGAACCACTCGGCTGATCCTTCTTCAATATGCCCTTCACCAACATGCAGTGTTTCCTTGATTGAATTAGCTCTCACACCAATATTTGCGTCTAGAGCCTTTGCATTGAGGGCTATCTGAAAACGGCTTTGGCACTGAAGTTGCCTGTGAATGTGGAGTTGGTGGCATGTGAAACCCGCATGTGGAGCATTCGTTTGTGTGGGATGCTCTACCAGGTTCATTCCTAGATAATGCACTCAAAGGGCACTAAGCATAGAGTGTGAAAACTGAGTTTCCTTGAGAGCTGCTTGGAAGCCTGATGGTGTGTGAAGTTAGTGAGCCAAATGGAGTTGTTCTCCCACAAGAACCACTCGGCTGATCCTTCTTCAATATGCCTTCACCAACATGCAGTGTTTCCTTGATTGAATTAGCTCTCACACCAATATTTGCGTCTAGAGCCTTTGCATTGAGGGCTATCTGAAAACGGCTGTGGCGCTGAAGTTGCCTGTGAATGTGGAGTTGGTGGCATGTGAAACCCGCATGTGGAGCATTCGTTTGTGTGGGATGCTCTACCAGGTTCATTCCTAGATAATGCACTCAAAGGGCACTAAGCATAGAGTGTGAAAACTGAGTTTCCTTGAGAGCTGCTTGGAAGCCTGATGGTGTGTGAAGTTAGTGAGCCAAATGGAGTTGTTCTCCACAAGAACCACTCGGCTGATCCTTCTTCAATATGCCCTTCACCAACATGCAGTGTTTCCTTGATTGAATTAGCTCTCACACCAATATTTGCGTCTAGAGCCTTTGCATTGAGGGCTATCTGAAAACGGCTGTGGCGCTGAAGTTGCCTGTGAATGTGGAGTTGGTGGCATGTGAAACCCGCATGTGGAGCATTCGTTTGTGTGGGATGCTGACCAAGCTTCATTTCATTCCTAGGCACACAAAGGGCACTAAGCATAGTGTGTGAAAACTGAGTTTCCTTGAGAGCTGCTTGGAAGCCTGATGGTGTGTGAAGTTAGTGAGCCAAATGGAGTTGTTCTCCCACAAGAACCACTCGGCTGATCCTTCTTCAATATGCCCTTCACCAACATGCAGTGTTTCCTTGATTGAATTAGCTCTCACAGCAATATTTGAGTCTAGAGCCTTTGCATTGAGGGCTATCTGAAAATGGCTGTGGCGCTGAAGTTGCCTGTGAATGTGGAGTTGGTGGCATGTGAAACCCGCATGTGGAGCATTCGTTTGTGTGGGATGCTCTACCAGGTTCATTCCTAGATAATGCACTCAAAGGGCACTAAGCATAGAGTGTGAAAACTGAGTTTCCTTGAGAGCTGCTTGGAAGCCTGATGGTGTGTGAAGTTAGTGAGCCAAATGGAGTTGTTCTCCCACAAGAACCACTCGGCTGATCCTTCTTCAATATGCCCTTCACCAACATGCAGTGTTTCCTTGATTGAATTAGCTCTCACACCAATATTTGCGTCTAGAGCCTTTGCATTGAGGGCTATCTGAAAACGGCTGTGGCGCTGAAGTTGCCTGTGAATGTGGAGTTGGTGGCATGTGAAACCCGCATGTGGAGCATTCGTTTGTGTGGGATGCTCTACCAGGTTCATTCCTAGATAATGCACTCAAAGGGCACTAAGCATAGAGTGTGAAAACTGAGTTTCCTTGAGAGCTGCTTGGAAGCCTGATGGTGTGTGAAGTTAGTGAGCCAAATGGAGTTGTTCTCCCACAAGAACCACTCGGCTGATCCTTCTTCAATATGCCCTTCACCAACATGCAGTGTTTCCTTGATTGAATTAGCTCTCACACCAATATTTGCGTCTAGAGCCTTTGCATTGAGGGCTATCTGAAAACGGCTGTGGCGCTGAAGTTGCCTGTGAATGTGGAGTTGGTGGCATGTGAAACCCGCATGTGGAGCATTCGTTTGTGTGGGATGCTCTACCAGGTTCATTCCTAGATAATGCACTCAAAGGGCACTAAGCATAGAGTGTGAAAACTGAGTTTCCTTGAGAGCTGCTTGGAAGCCTGATGGTGTGTGAAGTTAGTGAGCCAAATGGAGTTGTTCTCCCACAAGAACCACTCGGCTGATCCTTCTTCAATATGCCCTTCACCAACATGCAGTGTTTCCTTGATTGAATTAGCTCTCACACCAATATTTGCGTCTAGAGCCTTTGCATTGAGGGCTATCTGAAAACGGCTGTGGCGCTGAAGTTGCCTGTGAATGTGGAGTTGGTGGCATGTGAAACCCGCATGTGGAGCATTCGTTTGTGTGGGATGCTGACCAAGCTTCATTTCATTCCTAGGCACACAAAGGGCACTAAGCATAGTGTGTGAAAACTGAGTTTCCTTGAGAGCTGCTTGGAAGCCTGATGGTGTGTGAAGTTAGTGAGCCAAATGGAGTTGTTCTCCCACAAGAACCACTCGGCTGATCCTTCTTCAATATGCCCTTCACCAACATGCAGTGTTTCCTTGATTGAATTAGCTCTCACACCAATATTTGCGTCTAGAGCCTTTGCATTGAGGGCTATCTGAAAACGGCTGTGGCGCTGAAGTTGCCTGTGAATGTGGAGTTGGTGGCATGTGAAACCCGCATGTGGAGCATTCGTTTGTGTGGGATGCTCTACCAGGTTCATTCCTAGATAATGCACTCAAAGGGCACTAAGCATAGAGTGTGAAAACTGAGTTTCCTTGAGAGCTGCTTGGAAGCCTGATGGTGTGTGAAGTTAGTGAGCCAAATGGAGTTGTTCTCCCACAAGAACCACTCGGCTGAACCTTCTTCAATATGCCCTTCACCAACATGCAGTGTTTCCTTGATTGAATTAGCTCTCACACCAATATTTGCGTCTAGAGCCTTTGCATTGAGGGCTATCTGAAAACGGCTGTGGCGCTGAAGTTGCCTGTGAATGTGGAGTTGGTGGCATGTGAAACCCGCATGTGGAGCATTCGTTTGTGTGGGATGCTCTACCAGGTTCATTCCTAGATAATGCACTCAAAGGGCACTAAGCATAGAGTGTGAAAACTGAGTTTCCTTGAGAGCTGCTTGGAAGCCTGATGGTGTGTGAAGTTAGTGAGCCAAATGGAGTTGTTCTCCCACAAGAACCACTCGGCTGATCCTTCTTCAATATGCCCTTCACCAACATGCAGTGTTTCCTTGATTGAATTAGCTCTCACACCAATATTTGCGTCTAGATCCTTTGCATTGAGGGCTATCTGAAAACGGCTGTGGCGCTGAAGTTGCCTGTGAATGTGGAGTTGGTGGCATGTGAAACCCGCATGTGGAGCATTCGTTTGTGTGGGATGCTCTACCAGGATCATTTCAGTCCTAGCCATACAAAGGGCACTAAGCATAGAGTGTGAAAACTGAGTTTCCTTGAGAGCTGCTTGGAAGCCTGATGGTGTGTGAAGTTAGTCAGCCAAATGGAGTTGTTCTCTCACAAGAACCACTCGGCTGATCCTTCTTCAATATGCCCTTCACCAACATGCAGTGTTTCCTTGATTGAATTAGCTCTCACACAAATATTTGCGTCTAGCGCCTTTGCATTGAGGGCTATCTGAAAACAGCTGTGGCGCTGAAGTTGCCTGTGAATGTGGAGTTGGTGGCATGTGCAACCCGCATGTGGAGCATTCGTTTGTGTGGGATGCTCTACCAGGTTCATTCCTAGATAATGCACTCAAAGGGCACTAAACATAGAGTGTGAAAACTGAGTTTCCTTGAGAGCTGCTTGGAAGCCTGATGGTTTGTGAAGTTAGTGAACCAAATGGAGTTGTTCTCCCACAAGAACCACTCGGCTGATCCTTCTTCAATATGCCCTTCACCAACATGCAGTGTTTCCTTGATTGAATTAGCTCTCACACCAATATTTGCGTCTAGAGCCTTTGCATTGAGGGCTATCTGAAAACGGCTGTGGCGCTGAAGTTGCCTGTGAATGTGGAGTTGGTGGCATGTGAAACCCGCATGTGGAGCATTCGTTTGTGTGGGATGCTCTACCAGGTTCATGTCAGTCCTAGGCACTCAAAGGGCACTAAGCATAGAGTGTGAAAACTGAGTTTCCTTGAGAGCTGCTTGGAAGCCTGATGGTGTGTGAAGTTAGTGAGCCAAATGGAGTTGTTCTCCCACAAGAACCACTCGGCTGATCCTTCTTCAATATGCCCTTCACCAACATGCAGTGTTTCCTTGATTGAATTAGCTCTCACACCAATATTTGCGTCTAGATCCTTTGCATTGAGGGCTATCTGAAAACGGCTGTGGCGCTGAAGTTGCCTGTGAATGTGGAGTTGGTGGCATGTGAAACCCGCATGTGGAGCATTCGTTTGTGTGGGATGCTCTACCAGGATCATTTCAGTCCTAGCCATACAAAGGGCACTAAGCATAGAGTGTGAAAACTGAGTTTCCTTGAGAGCTGCTTGGAAGCCTGATGGTGTGTGAAGTTAGTGAGCCAAATGGAGTTGTTCTCCCACAAGAACCACTCGGCTGATCCTTCTTCAATATGCCCTTCACCAACATGCAGTGTTTCCTTGATTGAATTAGCTCTCACACAAATATTTGCGTCTAGCGCCTTTGCATTGAGGGCTATCTGAAAACGGCTGTGGCGCTGAAGTTGCCTGTGAATGTGGAGTTGGTGGCATGTGCAACCCGCATGTTGAGCATTCGTTTGTGTGGGATGCTCTACCAGGTTCATTCCTAGATAATGCACTCAAAGGGCACTAAACATAGAGTGTGAAAACTGAGTTTCCTTGAGAGCTGCTTGGAAGCCTGATGGTGTGTGAAGTTAGTGAGCCAAATGGAGTTGTTCTCCCACAAGAACCACTCGGCTGATCCTTCTTCAATATGCCCTTCACCAACATGCAGTGTTTCCTTGATTGAATTAGCTCTCACACCAATATTTGCGTCTAGAGCCTTTGCATTGAGGGCTATCTGAAAACGGCTGTGGCGCTGAAGTTGCCTGTGAATGTGGAGTTGGTGGCATGTGAAACCCGCATGTGGAGCATTCGTTTGTGTGGGATGCTCTACCAGGTTCATGTCAGTCCTAGGCACTCAAAGGGCACTAAGCATAGAGTGTGAAAACTGAGTTTCCTTGAGAGCTGCTTGGAAGCCTGATGGTGTGTGAAGTTAGTGAGCCAAATGGAGTTGTTCTCCCACAAGAACCACTCGGCTGATCCTTCTTCAATATGCCCTTCACCAACATGCAGTGTTTCCTTGATTGAATTAGCTCTCACACCAATATTTGCGTCTAGAGCCTTTGCATTGAGGGCTATCTGAAAACGGCTGTGGCGCTGAAGTTGCCTGTGAATGTGGAGTTGGTGGCATGTGAAACCCGCATGTGGAGCATTCGTTTGTGTGGGATGCTCTACCAGGTTCATTCCTAGATAATGCACTCAAAGGGCACTAAGCATAGAGTGTGAAAACTGAGTTTCCTTGAGAGCTGCTTGGAAGCCTGATGGTGTGTGAAGTTAGTGAGCCAAATGGAGTTGTTCTCCCACAAGAACCACTCGGCTGATCCTTCTTCAATATGCCCTTCACCAACATGCAGTGTTTCCTTGATTGAATTAGCTCTCACACCAATATTTGCGTCTAGAGCCTTTGCATTGAGGGCTATCTGAAAACGGCTGTGGCGCTGAAGTTGCCTGTGAATGTGGAGTTGGTGGCATGTGAAACCCGCATGTGGAGCATTCGTTTGTGTGGGATGCTGACCAAGCTTCATTTCATTCCTAGGCACACAAAGGGCACTAAGCATAGTGTGTGAAAACTGAGTTTCCTTGAGAGCTGCTTGGAAGCCTGATGGTGTGTGAAGTTAGTGAGCCAAATGGAGTTGTTCTCCCACAAGAACCACTCGGCTGATCCTTCTTCAATATGCCCTTCACCAACATGCAGTGTTTCCTTGATTGAATTAGCTCTCACACCAATATTTGCGTCTAGAGCCTTTGCATTGAGGGCTATCTGAAAACGGCTGTGGCGCTGAAGTTGCCTGTGAATGTGGAGTTGGTGGCATGTGAAACCCGCATGTGGAGCATTCGTTTGTGTGGGATGCTCTACCAGGTTCATTCCTAGATAATGCACTCAAAGGGCACTAAGCATAGAATATGAAAACTGAGTTTCTTTGAGAGCTGTTTGGAAGCCTGATGGTGTGTGAAGTTAGTGAGCCAAATGGAGTTGTTCTCCCACAAGAACCACTCGGCTGATCCTTCTTCAATATGCCCTTCACCAACATGCAGTGTTTCCTTGATTGAATTAGCTCTCACACCAATATTTGCGTCTAGAGCCTTTGCATTGAGGGCTATCTGAAAATGGCTGTGGCGCTGAAGTTGCCTGTGAATGTGGAGTTGGTGGCATGTGAAACCCGCATGTGGAGCATTCGTTTGTGTGGGATGCTCTACCAGGTTCATTCCTAGATAATGCACTCAAAGGGCACTAAGCATAGAGTGTGAAAAGTGAGTTTCCTTGAGAGCTGCTTGGAAGCCTGATGGTGTGTGAAGTTAGTGAGCCAAATGGAGTTGTTCTCCCACAAGAACCAGTCGGCTGATCCTTCTTCAATATGCCCTTCACCAACATGCAGTGTTTCCTTGATTGAATTAGCTCTCACACCAATATTTGCGTCTAGAGCCTTTGCATTGAGGGCTATCTGAAAACGGCTGTGGCGCTGAAGTTGCCTGTGAATGTGGAGTTGGTGGCATGTGAAACCCGCATGTGGAGCATTCGTTTGTGTGGGATGCTCTACCAGGTTCATTCCTAGATAATGCACTCAAAGGGCACTAAGCATAGAGTGTGAAAACTGAGTTTCCTTGAGAGCTGCTTGGAAGCCTGATGGTGTGTGAAGTTAGTGAGCCAAATGGAGTTGTTCTCCCACAAGAACCACTCGGCTGATCCTTCTTCAATATGCCCTTCACCAACATGCAGTGTTTCCTTGATTGAATTAGCTCTCACACCAATATTTGCGTCTAGATCCTTTGCATTGAGGGCTATCTGAAAACGGCTGTGGCGCTGAAGTTGCCTGTGAATGTGGAGTTGGTGGCATGTGAAACCCGCATGTGGAGCATTCGTTTGTGTGGGATGCTCTACCAGGATCATTTCAGTCCTAGCCATACAAAGGGCACTAAGCATAGAGTGTGAAAACTGAGTTTCCTTGAGAGCTGCTTGGAAGCCTGATGGTGTGTGAAGTTAGTGAGCCAAATGGAGTTGTTCTCCCACAAGAACCACTCGGCTGATCCTTCTTCAATATGCCCTTCACCAACATGCAGTGTTTCCTTGATTGAATTAGCTCTCACACAAATATTTGCGTCTAGCGCCTTTGCATTGAGGGCTATCTGAAAACGGCTGTGGCGCTGAAGTTGCCTGTGAATGTGGAGTTGGTGGCATGTGCAACCCGCATGTGGAGCATTCGTTTGTGTGGGATGCTCTACCAGGTTCATTCCTAGATAATGCACTCAAAGGGCACTAAACATAGAGTGTGAAAACTGAGTTTCCTTGAGAGCTGCTTGGAAGCCTGATGGTGTGTGAAGTTAGTGAACCAAATGGAGTTGTTCTCCCACAAGAACCACTCGGCTGATCCTTCTTCAATATGCCCTTCACCAACATGCAGTGTTTCCTTGATTGAATTAGCTCTCACACCAATATTTGCGTCTAGAGCCTTTGCATTGAGGGCTATCTGAAAACGGCTGTGGCGCTGAAGTTGCCTGTGAATGTGGAGTTGGTGGCATGTGAAACCCGCATGTGGAGCATTCGTTTGTGTGGGATGCTCTACCAGGTTCATGTCAGTCCTAGGCACTCAAAGGGCACTAAGCATAGAGTGTGAAAACTGAGTTCCTTGAGAGCTGCTTGGAAGCCTGATGGTGTGTGAAGTTAGTGAGCCAAATGGAGTTATTCTCCCACAAGAACCACTCGGCTGATCCTTCTTCAATATGCCCTTCACCAACATGCAGTGTTTCCTTGATTGAATTAGCTCTCACACCAATATTTGCGTCTAGATCCTTTGCATTGAGGGCTATCTGAAAACGGCTGTGGCGCTGAAGTTGCCTGTGAATGTGGAGTTGGTGGCATGTGAAACCCGCATGTGGAGCATTCGTTTGTGTGGGATGCTCTACCAGGATCATTTCAGTCCTAGCCATACAAAGGGCACTAAGCATAGAGTGTGAAAACTGAGTTTCCTTGAGAGCTGCTTGGAAGCCTGATGGTGTGTGAAGTTAGTGAGCCAAATGGAGTTGTTCTCCCACAAGAACCACTCGGCTGATCCTTCTTCAATATGCCCTTCACCAACATGCAGTGTTTCCTTGATTGAATTAGCTCTCACACAAATATTTGCGTCTAGCGCCTTTGCATTGAGGGCTATCTGAAAACGGCTGTGGCGCTGAAGTTGCCTGTGAATGTGGAGTTGGTGGCATGTGCAACCCGCATGTTGAGCATTCGTTTGTGTGGGATGCTCTACCAGGTTCATTCCTAGATAATGCACTCAAAGGGCACTAAACATAGAGTGTGAAAACTGAGTTTCCTTGAGAGCTGCTTGGAAGCCTGATGGTGTGTGAAGTTAGTGAGCCAAATGGAGTTGTTCTCCCACAAGAACCACTCGGCTGATCCTTCTTCAATATGCCCTTCACCAACATGCAGTGTTTCCTTGATTGAATTAGCTCTCACACCAATATTTGCGTCTAGAGCCTTTGCATTGAGGGCTATCTGAAAACGGCTGTGGCGCTGAAGTTGCCTGTGAATGTGGAGTTTGGTGGCATGTGAAACCCGCATGTGGAGCATTCGTTTGTGTGGGATGCTCTACCAGGTTCATGTCAGTCCTAGGCACTCAAAGGGCACTAAGCATAGAGTGTGAAAACTGAGTTTCCTTGAGAGCTGCTTGGAAGCCTGATGGTGTGTGAAGTTAGTGAGCCAAATGGAGTTGTTCTCCCACAAGAACCACTCGGCTGATCCTTCTTCAATATGCCCTTCACCAACATGCAGTGTTTCCTTGATTGAATTAGCTCTCACACCAATATTTGCGTCTAGAGCCTTTGCATTGAGGGCTATCTGAAAACGGCTGTGGCGCTGAAGTTGCCTGTGAATGTGGAGTTGGTGGCATGTGAAACCCGCATGTGGAGCATTCGTTTGTGTGGGATGCTCTACCAGGTTCATTCCTAGATAATGCACTCAAAGGGCACTAAGCATAGAGTGTGAAAACTGAGTTTCCTTGAGAGCTGCTTGGAAGCCTGATGGTGTGTGAAGTTAGTGAGCCAAATGGAGTTGTTCTCCCACAAGAACCACTCGGCCGATCCTTCTTCAATATGCCCTTCACCAACATGCAGTGTTTCCTTGATTGAATTAGCTCTCACACCAATATTTCCGTCTAGAGCCTTTGCATTGAGGGCTATCTGAAAACGGCTGTGGCGCTGAAGTTGCCTGTGAATGTGGAGTTGGTGGCATGTGAAACCCGCATGTAGAGCATTCGTTTGTGTGGGATGCTCTACCAGGTTCATGTCAGTCCTAGGCACTCAAAGAGCACTAAGCATAGAGTGTGAAAAGTGAGTTTCCTTGAGAGCTGCTTGGAAGCCTGATGGTGTGTGAAGTTAGTGAGCCAAATGGAGTTGTTCTCCCACAAGAACCAGTCGGCTGATCCTTCTTCAATATGCCCTTCACACTACCATGCAGTGTTTCCTTGATTGAATTAGCTCTCACACCAATATTTGCGTCTAGAGCCTTTGCATTGAGGGCTATCTGAAAACGGCTGTGGCGCTGAAGTTGCCTGAGAATGTGGAGTTGGTGGCATGTGAAACCCGCATGTGGAGCATTCGTTTGTGTGGGATGCTCTACCAGGTTCATTCCTAGATAATGCACTCAAAGGGCACTAAGCATAGAGTGTGAAAACTGAGTTTCCTTGAGAGCTGTTTGGAAGCCTGATGGTGTGTGAAGTTAGTGAGCCAAATGGAGTTGTTCTCCCACAAGAACCACTCGGCTGATCCTTCTTCAATATGCCCTTCACCAACATGCAGTGTTTCCTTGATTGAATTAGCTCTCATACGAATATTTGTGTCTAGAGCCTTTGCATTGAGGGCTATCTGAAAACGGCTGAGGCGCTGAAGTTGCCTGTGAATGTGGAGTTGGTGGCATGTGAAACCCGCATGTGGAGCATTTGTTTGTGTGGGATGCTCTACCAGGTTCATTCCTAGATAATGCACTCAAAGGGCACTAAGCATAGAGTGTGAAAACTGAGTTTCCTTGAGAGCTGCTTGGAAGCCTGATGGTGTGTGAAGTTAGTGAGCCAAATGGAGTTGTTCTCCCACAAGAACCACTCAGCTGATCCTTCTTCAATATGCCCTTCACCAACATGCAGTGTTTCCTTGATTGAATTAGCTCTCACACCAATATTTCCGTCTAGAGCCTTTGCATTGAGGGCTATCTGAAAACGGCTGTGGCGCTGAAGTTGCCTGTGAATGTGGAGTTGGTGGCATGTGAAACCCGCATGTGGAGCATTCGTTTGTGTGGGATGCTGACCAAGCTTCATTTCAGTCCTAGCCACACAAAGAGCACTAAGCATAGAGTGTGAAAACTGAGTTTCCTTGAGAGCTGCTTGGAAGCCTGATGGTGTGTGAAGTTAGTGAGCCAAATGGAGTTGTTCTCCCACAAGAACCACTCGGCTGATCCTTCTTCAATATGCCCTTCACCAACATGCAGTGTTTCCTTGATTGAATTAGCTCTCACACCAATATTTGCGTCTAGAGCCTTTGCATTGAGGGCTATCTGAAAACGGCTGTGGCGCTGAAGTTGCCTGAGAATGTGGAGTTGGTGGCATGTGAAACCCGCATCTGGAGCATTTGTTTGTTGGGATGCTCTACCAGGTTCATTCCTAGATAGTGCAGTCTAAGGGCACTAAGCATAGAGTGTGAAAACTGAGTTTCCTTGAGAGCTGCTTGGAAGCCTGATGGTGTGTGAAGTTAGTGAGCCAAATGGAGTTGTTCTCCCACAAGAACCACTCGGCTGATCCTTCTTCAATATGCCCTTCACCAACATGCAGTGTTTCCTTGATTGAATTAGCTCTCACACCAATATTTCCGTCTAGAGCCTTTGCATTGCTGGCTATCTGAAAACGGCTGTGGCGCTGAAGTTGCCTGTGAATGTGGAGTTGGTGGCATGTGAAACCCGCATGTGGAGCATTTGTTTGTTGGGATGCTCTACCAGGTTCATTCCTAGATAATGCACTCAAAGGGCACTAAGCATAGAGTGTGAAAACTGAGTTTCCTTGAGAGCTGCTTGGAAGCCTGATGGTGTGTGAAATTAGTGAGCCAAATGGAGTTGTTCTCCCACAAGAACCACTCGGCTGATCCTTCTTCAATATGCCCTTCACCAACATGCAGTGTTTCCTTGATTGAATTAGCTCTCACACCAATATTTGCGTCTAGAGCCTTTGCATTGAGGGCTATCTGAAAACGGCTGTGGCGCTGAAGTTGCCTGAGAATGTGGAGTTGGTGGCATGTGAAACCCGCATGTGGAGCATTCATATGTGTGGGATGCTGACCAAGCTTCATTTCATTCCTAGGCACACAAAGGGCACTAAGCATAGAGTGTGAAAACTGAGTTTCCTTGAGAGCTGCTTGGAAGCCTGATGGTGTGTGAAGTTAGTCAGCCAAATGGAGTTTTTCTCCCACAAGAACCACTCGGTTGATCGTTCTTCAATATGCCCTTCACCAACATGCAGTGTTTCCTTGATTGAATTAGCTCTCACACCAATATTTGCGTCTAGAGCCTTTGCATTGTGGGCTATCTGAAAACGGCTGTGGCGCTGAAGTTGCCTGTGAATGTGGAGTTGGTGGCATGTGAAACCCGCATGTGGAGCATTCGTTTGTGTGGGATGCTGACCAAGCTT